>NW_006408963.1:1262298-1278393 GCF_000296735.1 Chrysochloris asiatica
GGGGGGGGGTGACCTGGGCAGTCACGCTGGCCCTTTCCTGTCCTCACTAATAGCACCACAGTTTCTACGACTTCATCGTCACCAAGGCCAGAGGGAAGAGCGGTGAGTGGGCTCCACCGTCCCCCAAGCCCCTGGAGGCAGCCGGCCGCTTGGCGGTGACCCAGGGTCCTATTTCCCTGCAGGACCACTCTTCAATTTTGACGTTCACGATGATGTGCGGCTTCTGAGTGATGCCACCGTGGAGAAGGACGAGGTACCAAAGGCGGGGGCCTGTCCGCGGGATGGGGGCAGATGGCTGGGCTCGGCTCGGCTCTGAGCAGCCTCCACTGCCTGCGCTCTGCAGTCGCACGCCGGCAAGGTGGTGCTCAGGAGCTGGTATGACAAGAACAAGCACATTTTCCCGGCCAGCCGCTGGGAGCCCTACGACCCCGAGAAGAAGTGGGACAAATACACGGTGAGCAGGAGCTGGGGAGGGGGCACGACCCTGGGCTGGCCCGCCTCACTGCCCGTCCCTGCTAATCTCGCTTTCCTTCTGGCCGCACCCTCACTCCAGATCCGGTGAGCCGTCTCCGCTCTCCAGCTCCCCTCCAGCTGTGTCCCGGTTCCCAGGACTCCAGGCAGCCCTTCCTACCCCCCCACCCCCACCCCACCTCTGAGACTGGCTGTGTTGGCCCTGCGGTGGCCTTGGGGGACAGGGCTAGGTGGCAGGAGCTGCTTTGTTTTTGACAATAAAGAATGTCCTTGTCACAGCTGGGCTTTGCATGGTGAAGAAGTCTGTGTTTTGTCCTTACATTTTTTTGGTTGCGATCAAATTCACATCCCATAAAAGCCACCATTTGCGACCATTTCCAAGTGCCCAGTCCAGCGGCATTCAGTCCCCTCTCAAATCCCACATCATGAACGCCCTTGGCCTGGATCCGTGGCTGCCCCTTGCCTGAAGTACCTGCTTAAAGGGAATGACTTTACACTGACCCCACCCACCTTTCCTTGACCTTGGGCTTCCCGATATGTACCTGCTGAGGGGCCATCAGCAGTTAGGGGTGGGGTGGGGAAATGGAAGGGAAACCTGAGACCATGAATGGAACCTTTCGTAGGGTTCCCAGCAACCTAGAGGGGAATTGTCTGCCCCCCTGGGCCCCCCTCCCTTTGAGAAGAAGAGCAGAAACGGATCGAAGTCCTAGTCTTTGTTCTCCAGAGCTGCTATCACGGAAAGACCATGAGCCGACATGTGTTCTCCCTTCAGCCTCTGTAGACCCAGCATCCCTGGGAGAGTGCCATGTAGCCACGTGTCTCGGGTCTAGGAGCTTCTGGAGTGGCGCTATAGGATAAGCATTGGACTGCAGTTCAAACCCACCAGCGAGGTCACTATGAGTCCGAACTGACTGGGTAGCACTTAGCGATAGCAAGCGCTTCACAGTGTAGGGGTCCAAAGGATGCACTTCACTCCGGCTCTTCTGTCTTGGATGGTATTAGGTCCCTGGGAGCTTTGCTTGTCTGTTTAATCTCTTTTATATTTCAAAAAGAGATGGATCAACATAAAAGCTAATCCTGTAGATTGCATCTGAGCTCATTAACATGACGAAGCAGTGCTAAGGAGCATTCTGGCTGGACTTCTTCCAAGACAGATTATTTTGTTCTTCTGGCAACCCGTGGTACTTTCAATATTCTCCTCCAGCACCATAACTCAAATGCATTGACTCTTCTCTGGCCTTACCTTTTCATTGCCCAACAAACACCATGGCTTAGGTCTGGTGTACCTTAGTCCTCAACCTCTTTGCTCTTGAACACTTCAAAGAGGGTTATTGCGGCAAATTTGCGTAATGCATTACTTTGGATTCTTGACTGCTACTTCCATAGGCATTGTGTATTCAAGCAAAACGGAGTCTGAAGGCTGTAGTCTTTATCATTAAATATTTCAAGTCCTCTTCCCTTCCATCAAGGCAAGGTTGTATCACCTGCATATGGCAGGTTGCTAATGAGTCTTCCTCCAATCCTGATGCCACATTCTTCTTCATATAATCCAACTTTTCAAATTCTTTGAATAAGTATGGTGAAAGGATACAACCCAGGCACACATCTTTGCTGATTTTAAACCATTCACTGTTCCCTGTTCTATTCCAATGAGTGCTTCTTGGTCTGTGCACAGGTTCCTCATGAGCACATTGAAGTTATGATCCACACAATCGAAAGCCTTTGTGTAGTCAGTAAAGCAAAGGTAAACATCTTTCTGGTATTCTCTGCTTTCAGCCGAGATCCATCCGATATCAGCAATGATATCCCTTGTTCCACGGCCTCTTCTGAATCCGGCTTGAATTTCTGGCCAATGTACTGCTGCCACCGTTTTTCAATTATCTTCAGCCAAAGTTTACTTGCATGTGATATTGGTATTACTCGATGATTTCCGCGTTCTGTTGGAATGGGTGCAAATATGGATCTCTTCCAATCGGTTGAGTGGGTAGCTGTCTTCCAAATTTCTTGACATAGACCAGTGAGCGCCTCCAGTGCTGTATCAGTTTCTTGATACATTTCCATTTGTATTCTGTCAATTCGCCAGGGCTTTCCGTGCAGCTTAGATACTTCATCCATTAAGAAGCCACAATCCTACCAGATCTTGATCATATGGAACCTCTTGAAATGATTGGACATTGATGGAATTTTTTTTTTTTTACAGTGATTATATTCCTTCTATCTTCTTTTGATGTTTTCTGCATCATTCAGTATTTGCCCAGTCCTTCAGTATTCCAACCTTGAATTTTCCTTCAGTTCTTTCAGCTTGAGAAATACTGAGCATGTTCTTTCCTTTTGGTTTTCTAACTCCAGGTCTTTGCACATTTCATTATAATACTTGACTCTGTCTTGAGCTGTCTCCCCACCCTTGAAAAATTTCAGTTCAACTCTTACTTCTTCATTTCTTCCAGTCACTTAAGCTTCTCTACGTTCAAGATAAAAGTTTCATCAGAGTCTCTTCGGACATCCATTTTGGTCTCTTCCTTCTTTCTTGTCTTCTTAATGATCTTTTTTGCTGTCTTCCTCGATGATGTTCTTGATGTCATCCCACAACCCTTCTGGTCTTTAGTGGCTAATGCCTCAAATCTGTTCTTGAGATGGTCTCTAAATTCAGGCAGGATAAGTTCAAGGTCATATTTTTGGCTCTTGTGGACTTGTTTTCATTTTCAGCTCTAGCCTGAGTTTACATGTGAGCAATTGATGGTGTGTTCCACAGTCTGTCCCTGGCCTTGTCTTGATCTTAAACTTCTCCTTGGCCTCTACCTATAGATGGAGTCCATTTGATTCCTGTGTATTCCTCTGGTAAGGTCCATGTGTATAATTGCTGTTTATGTTATTGAAGAAGATATTTGTTATGAATAAATCATTGGTCTTACAAAATCCTATCATGCGATCTCCAGCATCATTTCGATTACCAAGTCATATTTTGCGATTAATGATCCTTCCTCTTTATTTCCAACTTTCATATTCCAATCACCAGTAATTATCAATACATCCTGTTTGCAGGTTTGATCAATTTCAGACTGAAGAAGCTGGTAGAATTCTTCAGTTTCATCATTATTGGCTTGAGTAGTTCCTGTGTAAATTTCAATGGTCTTCCTTGAAGGAGTATGGCTATTACCCTATCACACACAGCATTGCACTTCAAGAAAGATCTTGAAATGCTCTTTTTGACAATGAATGCAACACCATTCCTCTTCAGTTTATTGTTCCCAACATAGTAAACCATATGATTGTCTGACTCTAAATGGCCACTACCAATCCATTTCAGCTCACTAGTGCCTAGGGTAGAGATCTTTATGTGTTCCATTTCATTTTGGACTACTTGTAATTTTCCTAGATTCATACTTTGTACATTCCACTTTGTTCTGGTTCTGAATGGATGGATGTTTGTAGCTGTTTCTTCTCACCTGAGGGCTCACTTTCCTGCATTATATCAGCGAGTGTTGTCCCACTGGTCATAAGGTTTTTAGCAGCTAGCCACTCAGAAGTGGTCCACCTCTCCTTCCTAGTCTAAGTCTGGCAGCTGCTGAAATCGGTCCACCACGGGTGACCCTGCTGCTAATTACAATCGTGGTGGCATAGCTTCCAACATTACAGCAACACACAAGCCACCACAGTATGACAAAGTGACAGAAGTGAGGACATAGGAGAATTACGTCAGATCCGAGCGGATGACATCAGGTCACATCGTGGGGGTGATTACGGCATCTGAGAAGCCTGGCTCAGCCAAGTTGACAAGATTCTTGCACTATCTCAGTCCTGATGCCTGTATCTGTCACTGTGACCTTGCGGATTGAGTCTTTGAAGATGTTAATCATTAATATGAGGTCAAGCCCACCTGAGTGGTAGTCTGTGGAAGAGAAGAGCTGCAGAGACCCAGGGAAGCCAGCCATTAGCTCATGAAGGTGGACTCTGGTGGTGTGATGACCCTGCCCACAGCCTGACGTCTGACAGAGAATAATCCACTCCTGGTGTGTTATAAGGTCAGGGTCTGCACTGAGGAGATGCTGAGAGAGGAAGGCCTCCACTCCCTGTGCCCACAGCCCCTGGTGTGTGTGTGTGTGTGTGTGTGCACGCGTGCATGTCTGTGTGTGGAAACCTAGACAACACAGAGGGAAGAAAACAAGCAAGATGAGGCCGCCTTTCTGGTGAGGTGATCTTTCTTCAGGCAGAGGGAACAGAACGGCCAGTGTGAAGGGAGGGGACAGAGGAGAGGGAGGCGGGGAGGGCCTGGGAGACCTAGGGGAGGGGTGTGCTTCTTCTCTTTTTGATCATTAATTGTGCAGTTCCGCATCAGTAATGTATGCACATGCTTCACACCTCAGCAGGAAAAGGCCGACTTGGAGATGCCTGTTTCCAGGTCAGATCACTTGGGTTTGTCTCCCTCCCATCGTCCTCTGTTTCTGCAGAGGCCAGCAGGGCGGAGACGACACCCTTTCCTCTCACATCCTGCACTAAGGCGTACTGTTCTGCACCTCAGTTGTCACCTAGGATGGAGTCGGAACAGCCTCCGGGTCTTTCCATATGGGGCACAAAGTCTCCTCATTCTTTCTATTTTAAGCTGCTGAGAGAAGAGTCTAGATATTGGACTGGGACCATTTTGCAGCTCCACCTGCACTGGGAGAAGGGAATGGTGCTGTCACTCCATGGTGCAAGGGGGACATGAGCCATTTTAAAAGTGTCCAGTTCAGTGGTGTTTCCTACACTCCCAATATACTACACAACGCTTCTATGTAGTTCCATGACATTTTCATCACCCCAAAAGGAAAGCTTGTACTCACTCTCTTTTCTGCCTCGATTAGTTTACCTCTTCTGGACATTTATCTTTTCACATGTTTATCAACCTATGCATTTCTTCTACAGCAAACTACCTGGTCTTGTCATTTGCCTATGAAGTGTTTTATTGTGAATTATGTGATAGTTTACATGGGAGAACATTAGTTTTACATTCATCCAATCATATATTGTTTCATTGCATTGGTTACAATCCACTCCATGAATCATCAACCAACCAAAGGGTTCATCCTACAAGCCTGCCCCCCCCCCCCACTCCCCCGGTAGTCAGCACACAGCTCCTCTCCCTCTCTGGGTCTGGAGTCCCCAGCCATTCCCTCTTCACATCAGTGTCTCTGCCTCCATCTCTGGCATCAATGTTTCTCTGGGTAGGATCCTACACTCCACTCTTTTCCCTTGATGGTCCCAGGGGCCTCCACTCCTTTTGCTACAAAACGTCCACCTTTACATTTCCAACCCTCACAGTGAGTCCTGATAGCAATGATTCACTATTGTGCCACATGAGTGCCACCCCCATCACCTTTCCTCAGCCGCGCCTTCCTCCACGCACTCTGGATCTAGGTTCCCTCTTGAAAGCTTGTAAGCCAGTCACTTCTTGCCTTTGTAGCCCCCCCCCCCGCCCCCATTTTGGGTAGCCAATGTCCAAGTTGCCCATCCCTGTCTACCCTGTGTATGGAGGGGGTGGGAATGATCCTCTCTGTAAAGAGGATCATTCCCTCTTTTGTGCTGCTGGTCTTTTTCATGTAGAATTCTAGGTGGCCTTCATAAGTGAGGGAAACTAGCTAGCAAAGCTTTTTCCCAGTTTTCATTCATCTCATGGCTTTTAGGGAACTGGACTTTTCAGTCTTTTATGGCTTCTGGGTTTTAAGTCATAGTTAGAAAAGTCTTCTCCAATCCAGAGCTATAAAGGAAGTCACATGCGTTCTTCTAGAATGGATTTTATTTCAAGTGCCACAGGAAATGATCGGAGGCTTTTCAAGCAGTGGGGCATGATCTTGCTAAATTAAGTTTCCTGGCCTCACTAGGAGCTGGGTGGAGATTCAGGATTTTGGCCTGAGCAACAAGAGGAGTCCTTACTAAGAAGGGGAATTCTTTGTGTGTGTGTGTGTGTTGTGGTACTTCTGGATTGTTTGTGCCACATCCTTTTTTATGCTGAGTTCATTTTGTTCATGGGTTTTCTTTTCATTTTAATTTTTCTGATTTTCTTTGAGTTTACCCTGTAATTGATTAATTTATTCCCTTCTTAAAACCATCTATTTTATCTTGAAATCAACTGGATTTTCTTGACTTTTGGAAATTCTGTATCTACACTATTCCCTCTTTTTGCTATGTGGTTGACTTCATTATACATTGATATCTCTGGTTCCCTATTTTCAGTCTTGTAGGGTGTTTTGCTTTAAATCCAGAGAGACTTCTGGGTGGTGGTGTCATGAATGGTCATCTCGGGTTGTTACCTGCTGTTGTTGGTTCTCAGTCCAAAGAACACCTTTGAGCATTTTTTACAAAGTTGGTCAGGTCAGAACAAATTCCTTTAATTTCTGTTTATCTGGAAACGCCCTGATTTCACCATTGTATTTAAGGGACGGCTTTGCTGAGTATATGATTCTTGGTTGGCAATCTTTTTCTTTCAGAGTTTTGTATATGGTCTTTCCATTGCCTTCTTGCCTGCATGGTTTCTTCTGAGAAATCAGAGCTTAGTCTTATTGGTTCTCTTTTGTAGGTAACTGTTTGCTTCTCCCGAGCTGCTCTCAGGATTCTTTCCTTGTCTTTGATTTTGGAAAGTTTGATTATGATATGTCTTGGTGATTTTCTTTTGGGGTCTATTCTGTTTGGGATTCATTCAGCTTCTTGTATGCTTATGTTCTAGTCTTTTATGATGTTTGGGAAGTTTTCTTCCAACAACTCTTCGACACTTTTATTTGTGCTCGTCTTTTCCTCTTCTGGAATTCTGATCACCTGTAAGTTGTTCCTCTTCAAGTTGTCCCACATTTGTCTTTGGAATTTTTAATTCTTTTTTCGATTGTTCTTCTAGTATAACAGTATTGACAGATTTCTCTTCAAACTCACTAATTTGAGCTTCCATTACTTCAAATCTTCTCCTGTGCCCTTTCAATGTATTCTGGATTTCTAATTGCAGGTTTCATATTGTTTCAAAACTTGCCTTTATTTTGTCTGTTTGTTCTGGTTGTATTTTTGTATTGTATTCTCCTTGCTTTCCATCAATCCTTTGAAGGTACCTAATTATCATTCTTTAGAATTCCTTTTGAGTTAGTTCTATTACCTTTTCTTCTTCAGAAGCGGCTCTTGGCTCTACATCTTACTCATTTGTTTGAGCTATTCTATCTTGTTTTGTCACGTGAGCTCAAACTATCTGTTGTCTCTGGGGCAATGTGGGGTTGTTGGATTTCACTCAATCCGAAAGTAGTTCATGGGGACCCTTGATGGAGCTGGTTTCAGTGTCTTTTAGGACCACAGGGAAGTTGGGGGCAGCGTGACTGGTTAAATTCTGGTCTGGTGACTCCGTGGGTTTTGTAGGCTTGGAGCCTAGTCCACCTGAATCCTAGTACCAAAGCAACACACCAAAGCGGTGCAGCCAGCTCCCCCTCCACCACTGGTGTGACTCCCAATCACTCCACTACCAAGCTCTCAGAGAGCAGGGTCTGAGCTGGGAGCGAGTGAAGGTGGAAGCTGGCCACATTTCTGGTCACCAAGGGAGCGTGGGGAAAAAGAAGAAATCTCTCCTTTTCCATTGCCCAAGCAGTAGATAGATCTGTGTGTGTTTGGGGGGGGGTGGGGGGCAACACCACTAGTGAGGTGTGCACACCCCAGAATGGTCAACCAGTCAAGATCGAAAGGGCAGTATTTCCTTAAGGACAAAATTCGCCAGGGTGGGGAAAGAAGAAGAGAAACAAGAATCTCAGGGAGAAACGTGGGAAGACTGAGGTTCCCTGGAGGGAATGGCTGCCATTGAGGTGAAACAAGGGAGCTGTGACCCTTCACTCAATTAACAAGAAAAAGTTAAAAACCACCACCAAGTCCCATTCCCGGTGGAGCACTGGACTGTGGGCGGAGGGTCAAACCCACCAACCGCTTCTTGGAGACCCTATAAATGGTCGCTATGAGTTGGAACAGACTTGATGGCACTAACAGTACCAACTAGAGAGTCAGAAACTCAAGGGGTGGGGGTCCAGAAATCTCGGTTTACCAAGTTCTCCATGTATTCATTAGGCAAACCTGCTGCACAAGACCTCTTTAAAGTGTTGAAAGATGATAGTTTGAGGACTAAGGTGCGCCTAACTCAAGCCATGGTATTTTCAATAACTTCAAGGAGTCCTGGTGTCGCGCACTGGGCTAATGTGTTCCACTGCAAAGTCATTTGAACCACAAGATCAGTGGTTCAAGCTCACCGAGCACTCCTGGGAAACACTATACAGGGTAGCTATGGGTCAGAAATGACTAGACAGCATTTAACAACAACAACAATATATGCATGTGAAAGTTGGACAGTGAACACGGAAGACCGTAGAGAAATTGATGCATTTGCGTTATGGTGTTGGAGGAGAATATTGAAAGTGCGATGGGCTGCCAAAAGAACCAACAGATCCGTGTTGGAAGAAGTGTAGCCAGAGTGCTCCTTGGAGACCAAGATGGCCAAACTTCATCTCTCATACACTGGACATATCATCAGGAGGGACCAGTCGCTGGGGAAGGATATCATGTTTGGTAATGTGTAGGGTCAGAGAAAAGAGGAAGACCCCCAGCGAGATGGATTGGCCAAGTGGCAGCATCAATGGGCTCAAGTGTGCCAACAATTGTGAGGTAGGCCCAGGATCGGGCAGTGTTTCGTTCTGCTGTGCATAAGGTGGCTATGAGTCCGGTATCGACTCCATGGCACCTAACAACAACAACCATGTATTCATTGCCCATTTGTAACTCTTCTATGGGTTGCTTCTTTATGTCTACACCACTATAATCCACTTATATATATGTTTTGATGACTAAAATGCAGACCTATTTCCAGGTTTAAAAAAAAAAAAAAAATCAAGCACCGGACTTCTGATGTCTACCACAGCCACCAGGAGACAGTGGTGAGTGCTGAAAAAGAACACACCAACAGACCGTCATCAACGAAATGTAAACACGACTCCACAGTGTCACAGAGAAAACAGACAATTGCAACTTAGACAACGAAACAAAACAAATTTCCTTAAGCAAGTGGCCAAAATACAGAGTCACAAAATATAAAACCAGAAATGGTATTTAAACTACTTGATAAGTAAGCTAAAAGAATGCTAATTAGGCAACTTGAATGGATTGAGAGAAAGATTGAGTAAACTACAAATGAAATCAAGAAAAACAGACAAAACTATGGAAAAAATCAGAAAACTAATTGACAAAATAATAGAAAAAATGGGAGCTATACAAAATTAGTAATTAGAAAGCCAGAAGACGAAACTACACTGAAAGAGCAAAGAAATCGAATTGAATCAATGGAAAGCCAAATTACTGAGCTTGAAGAAAAATCTCTCAATGATCATCTGTTAGAGGAACTATCAGAAAAAAGAATGAAAATATCTGAAGAAAGCCTAAGATTCACGAGTCCCGGTGTGGCCCTGTGGGCTAATGTGTCAGGCTGCAAAGTCGTTTGAACTGCAAGGTGGGCTGTTCCAGCTCACCAGCTGCTCCTGGGAAACCCTGTATACAGGGTCGCTATGGGTCGGAACCGACTCGACGGCACTTAACAACAACACCAATCAAGAGGAGTCCCGGTGTGGCATTGTGGACTGCAAGGTTGGTTTGAACTGCAAGGTCTGTGGTTCAGGATCACTAGGCACTCCTCAGAAACCCCATACAGGGTCGCTGTGGGTCAGCCCCTACTTAACGAAAACAACAACAGGAAGAGGAACAACTTACATGTGATTGGAATCCAAACCCACATGAGTTGTTGGGAAAAAACATCCCTAAACATTATGAAAGGAGTCCTGGTGTGGCGCTGCCAGTTAATGCGCTGCACTTCAAGGTCACTTTGAATCACAAGGTCGGTGGTTCAAGCTCACCAGCCGCTCCTTGGAAACCCTATACAGGTTCACTATGAGTTGGAACTGACTCGATGGCACATAACAACAACAACATTATGAAACACCAGAATTCCAAGAGCACCTGGTGGATTTGAACTGTCCACCTTGAGGTTAGCTTGGTTAGCAGTCCAGTACTTCTACAGCATCACATCAGGACTCCCAAACAGGATAGACATCCCTTCACCACCACCACCAAAATACCCCCCCCCCAAAAAAAAAACAACACACACAAAGGCATATCATAATCAAAAATTTCAAAACCCCAAACAAGGAAAGAATCCTGAGAGCAGCTCAGGCAAAGTGAAAAGTTACCTGCAAAGGAGAGTTAATGAGATTAAGCTCAGACTTCTCAGCAGAAACCATAAGGGCAAGAAGACAACGGATTGACATATACAGAATTCTGCGAGAAAAAATAGCCAACCAAGACTCATATACCCATCAAGCACTCAAGTCACAAGAAAAAGTTCCTTTTTCTTTTTTTAAAAAGAATCATATATTCAGCAAAACTGTCCATCAAATACGAAGGCCCATCAAATATGACAGTGAAATTAGGTCATTTTCAGACAATCAGAAATTAATAGAATTTGTATAAACCAGACCAACCTTAAAAAAAATACTAAAGGGAGGTCTTTGGACAGAGAACTAACAACTGCAGACAACTACCTGAGACAAATATATGCAACAATGTCACCTAGCAGTTTGCAGGGCTAGGTGTGAGGCTGGCTCTAATTTTAGGGCTACAGTTAGGTTTCTTTTTAATTATATCTTTTTCTTGAAATTGACTTGATTTCCACTTCATTGGGAAGTTTTGTAACTACATTATTCCTTCTTTTTATTTTATGTAGGGTTTTTTTGTTTTGTTTTTTGGTTGTTGTTGTTGTAAACCGGTATCTCTGGTTCTGTATTTTCTGTCTTGTAACATTGTTTTGACTCCTGGTGTGGTGCTGTTGGATAAACACTGGACTGCTAACCTCAAGGTCCGTGGTTGAAACCTACCAGCTGCTCCTCGGAAACCCTATACAGGGTTGTTATGAGTCGGAGTCGACTTGACGGCACTTAACAAGACCAAGGTTTGTTTTATTTTGACTACTTCTGTATATGGAGTCCTGGTGTGGCGCTGTGGGTTGATGCGCCAGACTGCAAAGCCATTTGAACTGCAAGGTCAGCAGTTCAAGCTTACCAGCTTTTCGGAATCAGCTCGACAGCACTTAACAACTTCTGTATATAGGTAGAGTTCTGGGTGATGTTGCCTTGTATGTTAGTATCAGGTTGTTGTCTGCTTTTGTTGGCTCTCTGTCCAAAGAACTCCCTTTAGTCTTTTTTGTAAGGTTGGTCTGATTTTTGCAAAATCTTTTTATTTCTTTTTATTTAGAAATGTCTTAATTTTGCAATCATATTTGATGGACAATTTTTCTGGGCATATGATTCATTGTTGGCAGATTTTTTTCTTTTAGAGTTTCATATATGTCATGATCCTGTTATCTTCTTGCCTGTATGGTTTCTGCTGAGAATTCAGTCTTCTTTATTGGTAACTTTTTGTTTTTCCTGAGCTGCACTCAGGATTTTCCTCTTGTCTTTGGTTCTTAAAAGTTTGATTGTCAAGTGTCTTGGTGATTTTCTTTTTGGGTCTATCCTGTTTGGAGTTAGTTTAACTTCTGGAATGGCTATCTTCTCATATTACATGATGTTAGGAAAGTTTTCTTCTAGCAACTCTTGGAGAATTTTCTGTTTTTTGTTTATTTCTACCTATTCTGGAATTCCAATCACATGTAAGTTACTCCTCTTGATGATCTTTAAAAATCTTAGGCTTTCTTCTAATTAAACTTTTTTTTTTTCTGATTGTTTTTCTCGAAGATAGTATTGAGAGATTCGTCTTCAAACTCACCAATTTGGCCTTCCATTAATTCCATTCTGCTTCTTATCCTTTTCAATGTACTCTCTGTTTCTGAAGTCTTAGTACTAATCTCCTGGCTTTCGAATTGCTATTTTTGTATGGTTTCCAATTTTTTAAATTTTATTTTGTCAGATTATTCTTGTAGTGTTTTCCTGAATTCGTCTAAAGATTTTGTGTGTGTGTGTATATGTGTTCTCCTTGTTTTCATCAATCTTTCTCTCAATCTATTGAAATGACCTAAATAGCATTCTTTTAAATTCCTTATCAAGTAGTTCTGATACCATTTCTGCTGTTATTATTTTTTTAAGCCTTTTTGTTGTGAATTGATTGAAGGCTAACAGCCAAGATCATCAGCTTTACATTCAGCAAATCGTACACTTTGTTTCATCTCCATGATGACACTCCCCTCCCTGCAACCACAGGTAGCCTATTTCATCCCTGTGGCTTCCCTTTTACAACTTATAGTTCACAAATGAACATAGCAAAAATATTTGGTGTACACATACAAAACAAAAGATCTATATTCATTTACATGTTCTGCAAGCCAGCCTTCTGCCCGCAGGTACACAGCCTTACTCAGTCCCTGGGCCTAGAGTCCCTCAGCTGCTCTATCTCTGCATACCATCTCCTCTGCCACCATCTGTCTGCCTTTTTCTAGATAGGATCTCACATTCCACTCATGCTCTTCCTTCTGGATGGTCCTGGGATCATCTGTTCCTGAAATGAAAGATTGACTACTCCCGCCTTTTAGTTACACATCTTCTACAATTACAGTTGTGACAATCACAATTGATCCTGCTAACAATTACTCACAATTGAATCATAAAATCGTATCAGCAACATCTCCCAGCCCCTTTCACCAGATCCATGTGGAGAAGAGGAAAACTATTCTGTGGGGAATCTACCTTACCCCCATCATTCTGAAACTAAGCACACTCATGAAAATTTGTAAGCCAGCCACTTCGTGCCTTTGTAGCCCCTCCCATTTTTGATTCTGCTCTTATATCTTCTGATTCTGTATTTTGCTCACTTGTTTGAGGTACTGTGTTTTGCTTCTTTGTGTAAGCAGAGCAACTGTTTTCTGAGATTTGCGGTGTCATATTAATATTTAAGTGATGATTGTGCATTGGTGGCATGGCCATTTTGAGCTTTTGCAAGCAGCGGCTGATACAGTGGCCTACAGGCATAAGATGTGGCTGGAGGCTGGAGGCAAAGGGGTCCAAGTCTCCCTTGTTCCTTTGCCCTCCTGGTAGCCAGGGGCATGGCCAGTCCTACCGTTGCCAACCCAGTGGCACCCTCTCCCTCACAGCCTCAGCTCTGCCTGGGATTGGGCACTAGGTGAACCCGCTCTGAACTACACTATACAGTGAGCGGAGGACTGAGTTCACACTTCCAACCTCTACTACATCCATTAGGAGACAGGTGGTGAGTGCCTGAGAACACACCAATGTTAAATCATCATTTAAATAGAAATATAACCATAACAATGTTTGAGAAGCAAGTTTTCTGGGTCTATGATTTTGGTTGGCAATTGTTTTCTGTCTGAGTTTTATATATGTCATTCTATTGCCTTACCGACATGGTTTCTCCCTTTTCCTGAGCTGCTCTCAGGATTCTTCCGTTGTCTTTGGTTTGGGAAATTTGATTATGATCAGTCTTGGTGATTTCCTATGGGTTTTATCTTGTTTGGGGTTTGTCCAGCTTCTCCTCGTCTTTCATGATGTTAGTGATGTTTTCTTCCACCAGTCTTTGACAATTTTCTCTGTGCTTATTCTGTACTGGAAGTCTGATTGTTGTTGTTGTTGTTAGGTGCCATTGAGTCAGTACCGACTCATAGAACACAACAGAATGAAACACTGCCCGGTCCTGGACCAACCTCACAATTGTTGCCCTGCTTGAGCCCATTGATGCTGCCACTTTGTCAATCCATCTCGCTGGGGGTCTCCCTCTTTATCTCTGACCCTCCACTTTATCAGTCACTTCTCCAGTGACTGGTCCCTCCTGACAATATGTCCAAAGTATGAGAGACGAAGTTTGGCCATCCTGGCCTCCAGGGGGCGCTCTGGCCGCACTTCTTCTTTTTCTAAAATGTTTTATTGTGAATTATGTGATAGTTTACATGGGAGAACATTAGCTTTACATTCATCCTATCCTATATCATTTCATTGCCATGGTTGCAATCCCCTTCATGCATCATCAACCAACCAAAGGGCATACATACCCTGCCAGCCTGCCCCCTTCCCCTACCGGTCATCAGCACACAGCCCCTCTCCCTCTCTGGGTCTAGAGTTCCCAGCTGCTCCAACTCTCCACATCATCGTCTCTGCCTCCATCTCTGGCGTCGTTGTTCGTTGCTGCTTCTCTGAGTAGGGTCCCACTCTCCGCTCTTTTCCCTTAATGGTCCCAGGGACCTCCGCTCCTGGACAGCAAAGTCAATTACTCCCCTCCTTTTGCTAGAAAACGTCTACCTTTACATTTCCAACCCTCACAGTCAGTCCTGATTAACAATTATTCACTATTGTATCACAAGAGACCTATCCACATTTCCTTTCATCAGTCCTGCCTGGACAGACTAGATACTACTCAGTGGAGATTCTACCTTCCTCCATGCCCTCTGGATCTAGGTTCCCTCTTGAAAGCTGCACTTCTTTTTTTTTTTTTTTTTTTTTTTTTTTTTTTTTTTTTTTTTTTTTTTTTTTTTTTTTTTTTTTTTTTTATTTTTAATTGAGTAATAGCTTACATGGGGGAACATCAGTTTTACACTCATCATTTCATTGCAATGATTACAATTTCCTCCATGCATCATCCTTCAACAAGATTTGCTTCCATTCCCTCTGTTGTCTGGTGGGGATATACACAAAAACACTCAGGAACAGAATCTATAATCATTTAAACTACCAAAGGGCACAGTCTGTAAGCCTGCCTCGTGGCAGCCAGCACATACTAAGTCACTTTTAAAAGTAATTGAAACTACAAGTCATTTTCATCTTACAGGCAGATTGAGTCACCCGATGCTTTAGTGTCTTCTTTTGTTTTTTTTTTTTAATAAAGTTAGTATTTGCTACCTTTTTCTTCCAACAATCCAAATCATCAGATTATGATACTTCAAACCATTCTGTTCAGTTCCATTTTTGAAATGAAATCTGAAGGTCATGCAGATGGTAGTGGTGATTCTGACACCTGAAACTGAAATCCCCACAGATTCACACTAGGCCAGGAGACAGATTTGGATTTTAGTAAGGATGACAGTAAAATAAAAAGCCATGTTGTGCCAAATAACCAGTCAATCTAAGTTAACTGGTTCTGAGAAACTTTCTCTAACTATTTTGTAAGAAGGTACTAAACGTCGGGCAAAGAAAGAACTGTATGAGGGAATATGAGAGGGAGTCAGGAAGTATTGCTACTAGGGCTTCAGTCCATACGTGCATAGGTTTATCACAAACAAAACCTATTTAAACGTAGCTGTGTGATGGCTGCAGACAAGTCCTCTCAATAATACACTTGTCTTACTTTCATTTTTTATAAGTACCATCAAGTCGGTCCGGACTCATAGTGACCCTGTATAGGGTTTCCAAAGAGCGGCTGGTGGGTTTGAACCACCACATTTTGGTTAGCAATCAGTTCGTCTCTACAGGCCTTTTAAAAAATAAAGTCCAATCAAAACTGTAGCTTCCTTGTAAGTCCGTCTTCTGCCTATAACTGATTGGACTACCTAAAATGGGGCTACAACGTGCCCAGTGAAGGAGGCTTTCTGCGGAGCCTCTGCATTACATAAGACTATAGGTGGAAGCCTGAACCACATCCAGATCTCCAGAGATG
>NW_006408963.1:1279573-1288553 GCF_000296735.1 Chrysochloris asiatica
ACGATAGAATGAATGTAAAACTAATGTTCTCCCATGTAAACTATCACATAATTCACAATAAAACATTAAAAAAAAAAATGACCTGGCAGAGGTAAAAAAACAAACCTGTAGCTTCCAAATCCAAGTTACAGTTAAGTCATCAGGTTCCAGAAATTTTTGTTTCAACATCACTTAGTTTCAACAAATGGATGCAGTACCAGAAATACTCATTCATCCGAGCAAAAAACTTTGGAAGATACCTACCTACCTGGTCACCCAACTGAAAGAGATACACAATTGTGTCCATTCCAAAGAAACGTAGTCCAACAGAATGCAGAAATTATTGAACAATATTATTAGTAATACACAAAAGTAAAATTGTGAAGATAGTCCAGAAACAGTTATAGCAGAATATCAACAAGGAACTATAAGATTCAGATTCAAAAAAAGATGTGGAACAACAGATGGCATTGCTGATGTCAGATGGACCTTGACTGAAAGCAGCGAATACCAAAAAGCTGTTTACATGTATTCTGTTGACTAGTCAAAGGTATTCTGTGTGTATCATGACAAATTATGTTATCGTTGTTAGGTGCCAACTCATAGTGACCTTGTGCACAACGGAATGACACTGCCCAGTCCTGCGTCATTCTCACACAATCGTTGTTACATTAGAACACATTGCTACTGCCACTGTGTCAATGCATCTCGCTGACCCTCTGCTTTACCCAGCATGATGTCCTTTTCCAGAGGCTGGTACTTCCTGATAGCATGTCCGAAGTATGAGAGACTAAGTTTCACCATCTTGGTTTCTAAGGAGCATTCTGGCTGTACTTCTTCCAACACAGATTTATTCTTCTGGAAATCCATGGTACTTTAAAAAAATTATTATCCAGCACTGAAGTGAAATATTTGGGGCTACAGATTAATCGAGTCCTTTATTCATTACCATTTTGTTGGCTGCACTTCTTGCAACACAGATCTGTTGGTTCTTTTGGCAACCCGTGGTACTTTCAATATTCTCCACACCCTAACTCAAATGTGTCAATTCGGCTACGGCTGTACAGCTTTCACATGCATACCCGTAAGTTATTCCTCTTTATGGTGTCCCACATAAATCTTGGGCTGCTTCAGATTTTTTTACTTCTTTTTTTGGATTTTTTTTTTCGCAGACTGTTACTGAGAGATTTGTCTTCAAACTCACTGCTTTGACCTTCCATTGATTCAAATATACTCCTTTGCTCTTTCAATGCTTTATCCATTTTTGAAATCTTAGTGTTAATCTTCTGTATTTCCATTTGCAGACTTTGTATTCTCATTTTTCATTTATTTTGTCAGTGTGTCCTTGTAGTGCTTTCCTGAATTCTTCGGAAGGATTTTCTGTGTTTTCCTTGCCTTCATCTGTGGCTGTCTCCATCTTTCTCTCACTCCATTGTTGTTAGGGGCTTTGGAGTTGGCTCTGACTCAAGGCGACCTTACGTACAACAGAAGGAAACACCGCCTGGTCCTTCACCCTCCCCACTATTGTTAACCTTGAGCCCATTGCTGCTGCCCTGTGCTAGTCCATCTCACTGGGGGGCGGGGGGAGGTCTTCCTCTTTTTGTTGATCCCCCACTTTACCAAGCATGCTTTTCTTCTCCAGGGACTGGTCCCTCCTTATTAATATGTCTGAAGTATGAGAGACAAAGTCTCACCATCCTGCTTCTAAGGAGCATCTAGCTGTACTTCTTCCAACAGATCCATTTGCTTTTCTGTGGCACTTTCAATATTCTTCTCCAACACCGTAACTCAAGCGCATCATTTCTTCTATGGTCTTCCTTATTCATTGTGAGGTACCTAAATATATATATATATTTTTTTAAATGTTTTATTGTGAATGATGTGATAGTTTACATGGGAGAACATTAGTTTTACATTCATCCTATCATATATCGTTTCATTGCCATGGTTACAATCCAATATAATTCTTTTTAACTCATCAAGTAGTTATAATACCTTTTCATCGTCAGAATAATTTTTGCCTCTGCATCTTGCTCAATTGTTTAAGTCACTCTGTTTTGTTTCTTCACATGAATTGTCTGTTGTATTCAAGACATTTTGGTGTCCAGGTTAAATGGTAGACACATGGTAGATGGGTGACGGGGAGGGAGAGGACAATATATAAGAACAGGGAGGGTGGCAAATGAACAATGAAGACAGGGGAAGACTTAGGGAGGTGTGCATAGCCTAATGGGATAGAGGTAAATAGTGATTTATACACAACCTCGGAACAATAGTGTTCTGAGATACAGGGGTCAAGGCATAGTCTGAATGACTAAAGGAGGGGGGAAAGGTTTAGGTGTTAGACTGTCTTGTGGGTATTGGTTTCCCCTGCCTACTATTGTGTGGCAGTGTGGGTTAATGTGCTGGACTGCAAAATCATTTGAACCACATGGTTGGTGGTTTAAGGTTACCAGCTGCTCCTTGCAAACCCTATACAGGGTCGCTATGGGTCAGAACCGACTTGAAGGCACTTAACGACAATAACAACAATTTAGACATTCAAGTGTGATAGAAATAAATATTGGGGAAAATACATTGTGTTGTTGTATTTATATTTAATTGTCAACCACCTGTCTCCTGGTGGGTGTGATGAAAGAACCGAAGTGTGTGCAAGTTCTCCATTTGTCCACTCAATTTAGGGTGGGTTTGGCTGGTGTTGGCTGGCTGCTGTCTGTCATTGATCAGACGGTGTAGGAGCTGGTGGTGTCTGTAGGTGGTATAGTGGGGTTGTAGGTGGTACAGTTGTGGCTGGGCTGGGGTTGTAGGTGAGGTTGTAGGTGGTATGGTTGTGGCTGGGCTGTACAGGTACATTTGCTGTCTACCCCGCATACACACACACACACGCACACACACACACACAAGGATAAAACAAACAAATAACAGTAAGAAAGAAAATAATAAAAGGAGAAAGTAAAAAACAACAGGCAGCGGCAATAAATAAAAGAGAAAAAAGGGAAAGAAAAATAGAACAAAGAGAAAAATGACAGAAAATAAAAATAAAGAATAAACACAATAAATAAAGCTAGGGAGAGGGAAGGTGAAAAGAGAGACAAGAATAGTAAAGAAAAATCAAGAGGGAGAAAAGTAAGAGGAAGTGGGGGGAGAGAAACAGAAGAAAAGAAAAAGGAAAGTGGAGAAAGAAAAGATTAAAAAGGAACAAATTAGGGCAGGGACCAGACCCAGAGAGGACAAAACTGTGAGGGGTGTCTGCCAGGCAAGCAGCTCAAGAGGTGGAAGAGGAGGGCTGAAACGCTGGAGTTCCTGTAGGCCCAGGTATTGGCTGGAGTCACAGAACTCAGTCTGGAGTAGTTCATGCCCTAATGGTGCTTGATGTCTGGATCTTTATTCCCAGAAGGAAACTTACAAGACTGGAGGGCAGCTAGGGACAGGTCTGCAGCTTGTCAGAGTCCTTGCTAGTCTAGGGCTGGCTGGGTGCTGGGGTGGGGTGGGGGGCGGGGGTGCACCGCGCTGTGATGCAATGCTGCTAGAAACAGTTAGAGATAGTTGCTCTGAGTCAGGCCACGGTTCCAGGAGCTTCGGAAGAAAGGATCTGTACTGTTACATTTGTTGAAAGACAGTTTGTAGCCTGTCTAGCTAGTCTGCCAGCTGTCTGCAAACCCTTCAAGGCAGATATTCTTTGATGGTCTAGAAGCAGATGCGCTTACTAAGCTTCTGATTTGAGCAGATGAGTGGTTGTACCATTTACGGAGATGGAGAAGATGGGATTGAGAAAAGGGGGGATGATGATGATTCTGATCTTAGCTGCAGGAAGACATTGAATAGTCACATACACTGCTGTTGTTAGGCGCCATCTTCTCCATCTGTCATTTTTCTCTTTGACTGTTCTATTTTTCTTTCCCTTTTATCAATGGAAAAAAAATTGAAGTTGTCAAGGACTTCATTCTTCTTGGATCAACCATCAACACTCACGGAAGCAGCAGTCAAGAAATCAAAGGACATATTGCATTAGGCAAATCTGCTGCACAAGACCTTTTTAAAGTGTTGAAGAGCAAAGACATCGTCTTGAGGACTAAGGTGCACCTCAGCCAAGCCATGGTATTTTCAATAACCTCATATGCATGCGAAAGTTGGACAGTGAATAAGGAAGACCATAGAAGAATTGATGCCTTTGAATTATGGTGTTGGAGGAGAATATCGAAAGTGCCATGGGCTGCCAAAAGAATAAATAGATTTGTGTTGGATGAAATATAGCCAGAGTGCTCCTTGGAAGCCAGGACGACCAGACTTTGTCTTTCATACTTCAGACTTATTGTCAGGAGGGACCAGTCCCTGGAGAAGGATATCGTGGTTGCTAAGGTGGAGGGTCAGAGAAAAAGAGGAAGACCCCCAGCGAGATGTGTTGACCCAGTGGCAGCATCAGTGGACTCAAGCGTAGCAACAGTAGTGAGGTTGGCTGAGGACTGGGCAGTGTTTCATTCTGTTGTGCAGAGGGTTGCCATGAGTTGATACAACAATAAGCCTCCGTCCAAAGTGGCTCAGCTCTGTAGCTCTGTGTGTTGTGTCACCAAAGTCTAGTGTCACTGACAAGTGCTTCAAGGCACCCCACTCCACCAGGAAACCTTTTGCCCAAAGATGCTCCCTCCTTGGGTCAACACGCCCACTGGAACTGCGTTATTCCATGGGCCAGGAAGTCCTCTGTGCTGTCTCGCAATGGTCTCCTGGGTCTGCTGCTGCTGTTCCTTGGTTTCAACTTCTTGATGCTACATACCATTTCTTAGCATTACAACTTCCTGTCTGTGTCTCCTAAGTCTAGAAAGTTCTCAGTGCAGAGACCCTGGATCTAAAGGATGCATTCTACTCCTGGCTTTTCTTTTTGAAGAGTGAGTCCACCTCTTGCCTCGTTGATATGTTCCCTTTAAGCCTAGTGGGATGGCAAAACAAAGTAATCCCCTCATTAGGGTTCCATACACCTTATTTGCATGGTTACTCCCCCCGCCCCTGCCCTCCACACACAAACGGGTTCTAGGAAACTTATTTGCATTGTTAGCAAGCTGTTTACTTCCAAGCATAGTTCCAGTTTTGCTCAGTCAACAACTATGCCTAGACATATTATGTAATTCACTGCACCACCTGATAAGATTTGAGGCTTGGATCAATTCCATCCAATGGACTCATGGAACATGTGAACGAACATCAGTCACCATGACTCTGAGACCAGAAGAACTAGATGGTGCCCAGCCACCACTACCAACTGCTCTGAAAGGGATCACGTTAGAGGGTCTCAGATAGAGTGGGAGAAAATGTGGAACAAAACGCAAAATGATTTAAAACAAAACAAAACAAAGACTAGGTTTATTGGTCAGATAGAGGCTGGAGGAACTTTAGACTCTGGCCCTCGACCACTCTTCAGGTCTGGAAAGGAACTCACCTTTGTGGCCCAATTTTCAGCTAAGCAGCAGATAGGTTTATGGAGAGTGGGGGGCAACAACACTAACAAGGTATGCTCGCCACGAAATGGGGATCAATCTCTGAAAAGCAAAAGGGTAACATTTTCTTACAGACAAAGTTGAAAAGGGATGGGAAGGTGGGTGGAATGCAAATAGGAACCCCAGGAGGAAGCAGGATACCTGTTGTTGCATGGAGGGGATTGTAATCATTGAGATGAAACAAAGTGTTGTTGTTGTTGTTGTTAGGTGCCATCGAGTCAGTACTGACTCATAGTGACCCTATGCACAACAGAATGAAACACTGCCTGGTCCTGGGCCAACCTCACAATTGTTGCCACACTTCAGCCCATCAATGCTGCCACTTTGCCAATCCATCTCGCTCGGGGTCTTCCTCTTTTTCTATGACCCTCCACACTACCAAACATGATCTCCTTCTCCGGTGACTGGTCCCTCCTGACAATATGTCTGAAGTATGTTTGGCCACCCTGGCCTCCAAGGAGCACTCTGGCTGCACTTCTTCCAAAGCAGATCTGTTGGTTCTTTTGGTTGCTCATGGCACTTTCAATATTCTCCTCCAACACCATAACTCAAAAGTATCAATTCTTCTACGGTCTTCCTTATTCACTGTCCAGCTTTCGCATGCATGTGAGGTTATTGAAAATACCATGGCTTGGGTCAGGCATCTTAGCCTTCAAGCTGACATTTTTGCTCTTCAACACTTTAAAAAGGTCTTGTGCAGCAGATTTGCTTAATGTAATATGTCATTTGATTTCTTGACAGCTGCTTCCATGAGTGTTGATGGTTGATCCAAGAAGAATGAAGTCCTTGACAATTTCAATCTTTTCTCCGTTGATACAAAGTATACGGTTTTAAAAATGTAAAGCTAGATGATCCTGTCTGTAAACCTTCATTCAATTCACAATCAAAAGCAAGATTCGTACACTGAAAACTATAAAATATCATTGAAAGAAATTGAAAAGGACCTAAATAAATGTAAAGATAGCCTGTGTTCATGGATCGGAAGGCTTAGAATTGTTAAAATGGTGATAAGTTCTACACTGATGTGTAGATTCAATGCCATAAAAATTCCAGCAGCCTTTTTTTCAGATATGGAAAACTTGATCCGAAATTCACATGGAATTTCAATGGAACCAAAATAGTCTTGAAGGAGAACAAAGTAGGACTCACACTTCCTGATTTCAAAACTTAACTACAAAGTTATCATAATTAAGACAGTGTGGTCCTGGCGTAAGGACAGACACATCTATTCAATGGAAGAGAACTGAGAGTCCAGAAACAAACCCCTACTTCACATAGGCAATCGATCTTGGACAGTGGTGCCAAGAACATCTGATAGGGAAAGAACAAGGTGTTGGACAACTGGATATTCACGTGCAAAAGAAGGAACTTTAATCCAGACCTCCACCATGTGCAAAAGTTTTTCACTTAAATGAACCAATGACCTAAATATAAGAGCTAAATCCTTGCAACTCTTAGAAGAAACCATAGGGGTAACCTTTCATGATTTTGTATTTCTCAAAGGATGGTGGTGGTGGTTGTCTTTATGGGAGCAGAAAGCCTCATTTTCCTCCAACTGCTGGCCTTGAGGTTAGTAACCCAACACGTAACCAAGCAGGCCACAGTTCTCCTTTATCAAAAGATGAATTGTTGTGAAGTGCCGTTGTGTTGGATCTGACTCATAGTGACTCTGTATAGGGTTTCTGAGGAATGACTGGTGGCTTTGAACCATGGACCTTGAGGTTAGCTGTCCAGTGCTTATCTTACAGCGCCACACTAGGACTCCTTTATCAAAAGATCTGACACCTAAAACATAAACAACAAAATAAAATAGTAGAGAAACTGAACAACATCAAAATTGAAAGCTTTTGTGCTAAGAAAATGAAAAGGTAGTTGACAGAGAGGGAGACAATATTTGTAAACCATATATCTGATTAAGGGACTTGTATCTAAAATGGATATGAACCACAACTCAATCAGAAAAAGAGAGATGATTCCATTTACAAATGCGCAAGGGCTCTGAATAGAAATGTCTCCAAAGAAGATATGCAAAGGGCCAACAAGTACATGAAAAGAGGCTCACTGTCTTCACTGCTGTTGTTAAGTGCTGTCGAGTTGGTTCTGACTTATAGCGACCCTGAATAGGATTTCTCAGTAGCGCCTGGTAAGCTTGAACTGCTGACCTTGCGGTTCAAGCCGACTTTGCAGGCCAGTGCATTAACCCACAGCACTACACCCGGACTCCTCTACATCTTTAGAGAAATGCAAATCAAAATCACAATGAGGTAGCAGTTCCACCCCCACTAAGATGACTGTGACCAGAAACGGAAAATAAGAAGGGTTGGTTATGGTGCGGAGAAATTGGAACCCTCATCCATTGCTGGTGGGATTTGTGGACATTTGGTGATCCTTCCAAAACTTAAACATTGAGTTACCATGTTGTTGTTAAGTGCTGTAGAGTTGGTTCTGACTCATAACAACTCTGGGTAGGAAAACATGATTCTGAGTCAAGTATGTCAGACACGAAAGGACTAATCACATACGATCCCACATATACATGGTATCTGGTGGTGGCATGCCGTGGAGTCGGTTCTGACTCATAGGGACCCGGTATAGGGTTTCTGAGGCTGAAAATCTTTTTTTTTTTTTCTTATATTCCTTCTGGGTTTTTTTTTTTGGGGGGGGTGGGATGTACACAAAAACACTCAGGAATATATAATAATTTAAACAACCGAAGGGCACATTCTGCAAGCGGCTGTAAATCTTTAAGGGAGCAGAAAGCCTCATTTTTCTCTTGTGGAGCGCCTGGTACTTTCAACTTGCTGACCTTGAGGCTAGCAGCCGGACTCGCAACCACTAAGATACCAGAGTTCCTTAATCATTGTTGTTGTTGAGTGGCATCGAGTCGGTTCCGACGCATAGCGACCCTGTGTAGGGTTTCTGAGGAGCGGCTGGTGAGCTTGAACTGCCGACCTTGTGGTTCAAACGGACTTTGCAGTCCTAATGCCCACAGCGCCACACTAGGATTCCATATACGGCACCTAGAACCCATAAATTTCTAGAGACAGAAAGTAGCTTGATAAGGCTCTGGAGGGAGTGGGGAGTTTGGGTTTGGGGTATGAAAAGCGTTTGGAATGCACATTTTAATGGGTGAATGATGATATGTAAGTCAAGCCTTGGAGAGCCGCTCGCTAGGGAAGGATACGATGACAGGTGTTAATGACTTGGGCTGGGTGGCTATGTGCGATTGACAGCCGGCCTCCAGGGCTCTAGCCATCATAGGCAGCGTATCCCCAGCGAGAGTGGCCACTGCCCGTCCCCGCTACCCGCACCCCGCGTGCACCTGGAAGGAGTCCGAGGCCTCGGGTCCAGGCAGCAGGTGTCCCAGGCCAGAGATGCCTCCGAGGCGGGGCCTGAGCGCGCTCGCGCGGCTGGGGACGAGCCACCGCCTCCGGCCCTAGGGGGTGTGGCACGGGAGCGCGCGGGGCTCAGGGTGGCCATTGGCAAGCGGCGGGGGGCGGGGAAGGCGCGCG
>NW_006408963.1:1288842-1312096 GCF_000296735.1 Chrysochloris asiatica
CGGGCGCGCGGGCCGGCCGAGGGCTGGGGCGCGTCCACGTGGCCGGTGGCCACCGGAGCCAGCGGCGGTGGGGGACAGGTAGGTGGCCGCCCTGCCCTGCCACCCATACGGAGCCGCAGCGCCCGCGTCCCAGGGCCGGTCAGCGGGACCCCCTTCCTGATGAGGACCCTTTGTGGCGGTTAAGCAGCCCCTCCGAGGACTGCGGAGGCACCTCCAGGCACGAGGGCACCCCTCAGGACCCCCCGGGTGGGAGCCGGGCGAGCCGGCAGCCCCGCGGGTGTGGGCGTCGTGGACTTGCGCCGTCCGGGTCCCCGAAGGCGAGTCGGAGGAGCGGGGTTGTCCGCGACGGCAGCTGATCGGCGCCTCAGGCCGCGCCGGGTGCGGTCTGGGGCCTCGATGCGTGTCCCTCCGGTCCCCATCCCCTGGCTCGTGCTGCTGCGGTGTGGAGGGATAAGCGTGCGATCGGGCCCCCTTCGCATGCGCGGCCTTTCTTCTCTGACTGTTGCGTTAAGGGGCCAGGATGCGGACCTGACAAAAGACCCCAGGAGAGGGGATAGATCGGAGCCCAAACTTTGCACTTTCCCGCTGGGGCCGGCTTCTTTCTTTAGCAAATGGCCCTTCCTCTTTTCGGTTCCTCCCTGATCTGACCCCCGGCCTTCCCAGCTGGGCACCCTGTTCCCCTTGGGCTTGGCCACAGACAGGCCTTCGCTGAGCTCGACATGGTAGCAGCTACCACACTGCGGCCTGGGGCTGGCCTGAGACTCGACCAGTCCCTGTACAGCCCTACCACCTCCCTCCTGCTCCCTAAGACTGGGCTCTACTTGGGGTTATCACTCCTTTTCATAAGGTTCCAGGGCTTCCCGGGCTAGGTCGGGTCCCCTTGCACCTCCTCTTTCCCAGTAGCCCCAGTATGTGGAGGGAGAGCTGTGCTGGACCACCTGGGTGCCTTCTGCCTGTCTGGGTGTGTGACTGTGGGGCCAGGCGCGTCGCGGCTTTGTGTTCTAGACTGCCAGCCAGGCCCCAGGGCTGACGAAGGGCCTGGACTCTCCAGAGCTCTGACTGAGATCCTGGTGGCAAGGCCACTTGGGTGCCCCCCTTGTGATTGTTCCCACCCTGCTTTCCCCACTCAGACGGGCGTCTCTGGGGGCTGCTCTCTCAGGGACTCTGGGTTCCGAGAGAGCCTCCTGCCTGCCTTTTTCAGCATCTGGCTCTGCTGCCCCCATGGGTGTGGCCCAAGGAGGCGAGGCCACCCTGGCTCCCTGCCAATGGGTGGGGGGGAGTGGTGATTGATGGCCCCGGGGGGCAGGCCGTGCTAGACCCTGGTGGTGGCCCCCTCCTTTTTCCCAGCTGCGGTCACCAGCTGGTGCTCTGGTGTGGAGGTGAGAGAGTGGCCTCTCACTGTCTCTACAGGCAGCTGCCGACCATGCTCCTGGTCTACCTCCTCCCGCTGCTCCTCACCATGGACAAGGCCAGGGGTAGCCGCAGCAGCAGGCCGTTTCGCGCCTTTACGGTGACGGACACCACACTCACCCACCTGGCCATGCACCGGGTGACTGGAGAGGTGTTCGTGGGTGCCGTGAACCGGGTCTTCAAGTTGGCTCCCAACCTGACAGAACTGCATGCCCATGTCACAGGCCCTGTGGAGGACAATGCCCGCTGCTACCCGCCACCCAGCATGCGGGTGTGCGCCCACCGCCTGGCCCCCGTGGACAATGTCAATAAACTTTTGCTCATTGACTACGCTGCCCGGCGCCTTGTGGCGTGCGGCAGCATCTGGCAGGGTATCTGCCAGTTCCTGCGGCTGGATGACCTGTACAAGTTGGGTGAGCCGCACCGCCGTAAGGAACACTACCTGTCAGGGGCCCAGGAGCCGGACTCCATGGCCGGCGTCATCGTGGAGCAGGGCCAGGGGCCCAGCAAGCTGTTTGTTGGCACCGCTGTGGATGGCAAGTCTGAGTACTTCCCCACTCTGAGTTCCCGCAAGCTGCTAGGTGACGAGGACAGTGCCGACATGTTCAGTCTGGTGGGTGAGCCCTGTGCCCTGTGCCCCCTCCCCCCTTCCCTCAGAGGTCTATCTGGAAGGGTAGGACTGTGGGGTTGGACTAGGGATGGGCAGGGCGCCCCAGCTTGGGGAATTGGCCACAGGCCAGGCCTCAGTGCGCGCCATCTCCTCCCCAGGTGTATCAGGACGAGTTTGTCTCCTCCCAGATCAAGATCCCCTCGGACACCCTGTCCTTGTACCCTGCCTTCGACATCTACTACGTGTATGGCTTCGTGAGCGCCTCCTTCGTGTATTTCCTGACCCTGCAGCTGGACACGCAGCAAACTCTCCTGGATGCGGCTGGCGAGAAGTTTTTCACCTCCAAGATTGTGCGCATGTGCGCAGGGGACTCGGAGTTCTACTCGTATGTTGAGTTCCCCATCGGCTGCTCGTGGCATGGCGTGGAGTACCGCCTGGTGCAGAGTGCCCACCTGGCCAAGCCAGGCCTGCTGCTGGCGCAAGCCCTGGGTGTACCCGCCGATGAGGATGTCCTCTTCACCGTCTTCTCCCAGGGCCAGAAGAACCGGGCCAGCCCTCCCCGGCAGACTGTCCTCTGCCTCTTCACCCTCAGCAACATCAATGCCCACATCCGCCGCCGCATCCAGTCCTGCTACCGGGGGGAGGGCACGCTGGCCCTACCCTGGCTCCTGAACAAGGAGTTGCCCTGCATTAACACCGTGAGCCTGCTGGGGCCTGTCTGCCTCTCTTCACCATCTATTCCTCCTCAGTGCTCCCTGAACTGGCTCTCCCTTGTGTCCCGAGTCTCCCCCAGAGCCTTCCTGTGTTCTTTCTCCTCTAGCTCCCTCTTCAGCCCAGGGATGGCAGTGGGTTCTGGCTTTTGCTCCCTTCCGGCATATGGGGGGCTAATGGTCCCCCAGTCAGCGGGCATTGCCTTCCTGCTGCCTGGCCTCACAAGTACCTCCTTTGCCTCCTCCCATCCAGCCCATGCAGATCAACGGAAACTTCTGTGGGCTGGTGTTGAACCAGCCGCTGGGTGGCCTGCATGTGATCGAGGGGCTGCCCCTGTTAGCTGATAGTACTGAAGGCATGGCTAGCGTGGCCGCTTACACCTACCACCAGCACTCGGTGGTTTTCATCGGCACACGCAGCGGCAGTCTGAAGAAGGTGGGTCTGGAAGCTGTTAGGCGTGTGAGCCCAGGAGGGAGGGGGCAGAGTGAGACGAGGAGCCAGGGATGCAGGGCAAGGTGAGGTGGGCGGCGGGAGAGCAACCACAGGGCAGTCCCACTGCCCGCACCTGCTCCCATGTCTCTTGAATTAAAGAGTACACGGGTCCCAGGGCCAGGGCCACTCGTGAATTTTGAGGTCCTCAGTTTATGACAGAAGAACAGATGTGGATAAACCCACCTATGTCCCTTCCTGCCCTCACTCTCTCCATTGCTCCCTGCTCACCTCTGGCTGTTTCCCTAACTCCGCTCCCCGCTTCAACCAAGTGACCCTGTACCGGGAGAGGGCTGCTGGCAAACACCCACTCCCATCCTACAAGGTCCACTCCCAAGTGCTAAGGGGGAACAGGTCACAATCAGTTCTGCTTCCAGGGGGCAGCTGCTGAGGCCCAGGGACCAGCCTATTCTGCTCCTGGGACCCTTTTTCTTGGGTAACAGTTTTTCAAGATGTAATTCACATAGCATACAGTTAGTTCAGCCACTTAAAGATTCTAGAATGTTCTCAGAGTGGTCCAGCTGTCACCACTACTGACTTGCTGATCATGGTATCCCTGGGGCTTTCCAGCAGGTGGCCTTGGCACCCTCTCCCCTAGCTTTGGGAGACTGCGGGATGTGGGTGCCAGGCAGGAGGGCCAAGTTCTAAGCTCCCAGTGATGGGCCCTGGCTCGAGACGATGCGCTGACAGCCAGGGGGCTGCAGCAGCATCAGGCTGTGCCCTGGTCTCCTGGCCCAGGTTCGGGTTGATAGCTCCCAGGACGCCCACTTGTACGAGACGGTCCCTGTGGTAGATGGCAGCCCCATCCTTCGAGACCTGCTTTTCAGCCCTGACCACCAGTACATCTACCTCCTGAGTGAGAAGCAGGTGGGCGTGCGATGGGCCATGGTGGGGTGGGAGGCAGACCTGGCCTGGTGCTGACGTGACTGTCCCCAGGTAAGCCAGCTCCCGGTGGAGACGTGTGAGCAGTACCCTAGCTGTGTGGCTTGCCTGGGCTCTGGGGACCCGCACTGCGGTTGGTGTGTACTACAGCACAGGTGAGGGCCCAGGGGACCCAGGAGAGCCCATTTGTCCCAGTTGTGCCCCAGTGTCTTCTCCCTCCCCCCATCCTGCAGCTAATGAGCGGAACTCCACCTCTGCTGACGTCCCTGTCACACCCCCGCCCCCCCTGCACAGGTGCTGCAGGGAGGGGGCCTGCCCAGGGGCTTTGGCCCCACATGGCTTTGCTGAAGAGTTGAGTAAGTGTGTCCAAGTTCGGGTTCGGCCCAACAATGTGTCAGTGACGTCCCTGGGGGTGCAGGTAAGCCATGGAGTGGGAGTGTGTGGCCTGGGTGGGATGGTACCCCGCCCCTGCTCTAAGGCCTCTGACTCGACAGCTGACTGTAGCCATCCGCAACGTGCCCGACCTCAGTGCTGGTGTCAGCTGTACCTTTGAGGAGGTGACTGCCAGCGAGGCCCTCCTATTGCCCTCAGGCGAGCTGCGCTGCCCCTCGCCCTCCCTCCAGGAGCTCCGGGCGCTCACCAGGGGACATGGTTAGTGGGCTGGGCTGCCGGGGGTGGGGAGGCCCCTCTGCGTGCCCTGCACTCATGGCCCTCGGCTTGCTGCAGGCGCCACACGCACCGTCCGGCTGCAGCTGCTCTCCAAGGAGACCGGTGTGCGCTTTGCTGGGGCTGATCTCGTCTTCTACAACTGTAGCGTTCTCCAGTCGTAAGTGTTGCTTCTGTTCTGGGATGAGTGGGGGGGGGTCTGCCTGCAGGGTGGCGGTCTCCACACAATGACCGCCTCCTTCCTTTAGCTCCCCACCACTGTGTCCCAGGGAGGGGGGCGCTCCCCATGTTCTTGCATGTTTCTGAAGCCCCTCTGCCCTGCAGGTGCATGTCCTGCGTGGGCAGCCCTTACCCCTGTCACTGGTGTAAGTACCGCCATGTGTGTGCCAGCCACCCCCACGAGTGTTCCTTCCAGGAGGGCAGGGTCCACAGCCCCGAGGTGAGGTGGGGCCTGGGGGTGGGCACTGGGAACTGGCCCTCTGGCTTTGCTGCCTTTGCTCTCAGTGGTCTCTATGAGCCCCCCCAAGCCCTGGCTGGGTTGTGGGTGACTGATGTCCTCCCCAGGGCTGCCCCGAAATCCTGCCCAGCGGGGACCTCCTGATCCCGGTTGGTGTCATGCAACCACTCACCCTGCGGGCGAAGAACCTGCCGCAGCCGCAGTCGGGCCAGAAGAACTATGAGTGCGTGGTGCGCGTACAGGGACGGCAGCAGCGTGTGCCCGCTGTACGCTTCAACAGCAGCAGTGTGCAGTGCCAGAATGCATCGGTGAGGCCAGGGGTCGCTGACCTGGAGTGGGAGCTTGGAGGGAGGGACACACGCTTCGTCTGAAGTCACACACTGGACCCTGTCCCCAGTACTCCTATGAAGGTGATGAGTACGGTGATACAGAGATGGACTTCTCCGTGGTCTGGGATGGAGATTTCCCCATTGACAAGCCTTCCAGCTTCCGAGGTGAGTATGGGGTGGGGCCTAGGTTGCTCACCCCTGGAGGGAGTGGGTGCCCCCGCTCTGCCGGTGCCCGCCCCCACCTAGCAGTGCCCCTGTGCCCACAGCCCTCCTATATAAGTGCTGGGCACAGCGCTCCAGCTGCGGCCTCTGCCTCAAGGCCGACCCCCGCTTCAGCTGTGGCTGGTGCATCTCGGAGAACAAGTGCCAGCTGCGTGCCCACTGCCCAACCCCCAAAACCAACTGGATGCACCCAAGTCAGAAGAGCCCTCGCTGCAGTCACCCGCGCATCACACAGGTCAGTGACACAGCCACCGGTACACCCCTTGGGCCACTGACGGCCTGCACTGACCTCGCCCCCTGCCCTGCTCTGCAGGTCCACCCGCTCATGGGTCCCAAGGAGGGCGGCACCCGGGTCACCATAGTGGGTGAGAACCTGGGCCTCAGCTCACGGGAGCTGGGCCTCCGAGTGGCTGGCGTGCGCTGCAATACTATACCCACCGAGTATGTCAGCGCTGAGAGGTGAGTGGGGGCATGTGGTGCAGGTATGGCCAGGTGGAGGCAGGCACCGGCTCACCTTCTTTGCCTCCCAGGATCGTATGTGAGATGGAGGAGTCATTGGTGCCCAGCTCGCCGCCGGGGCCCGTGGAGCTGTGTGTTGGCGACTGTTCAGCTGACTTCCGCACACAGTCTGAGCAGCTCTACACCTTCGTGGTGCGTGCGTCGTCCACCCTGTCCCCGGCCGGGCGCTGGGTGTGGTGCATCCCTGGCCACTCCTGGCTCCACCCTCCCCTCAGGATGGCTTCTCCCGCAGACACCGACCTTCCACCATGTGAGCCCGGGCCGGGGCCCGGCAGCGGGGGGCACGCGGCTCACCATCACGGGCAGCTCTCTGGATGCCGGCAGCCGGGTCACGGTGACCGTGCGAGACGGCGAGTGCCAGTTTGTGAGGTGGGTGGGGCTGCATGGCGGGGGTGGGGGGGCACAGGGCCAGGCCTGGCAGGGTCCCCCTTCTCAGCACCGCACCTGCTGCCGCCGCCACAGGAGAGACGCCAAGTCAATCATCTGCATCTCGCCAGTCTCCACCCTGGGTCCCAGCCAGGCCCTCATCACCCTCACCATGGACCGGGCCAACATCTCCAGTCCTGGAGTCATCTACACCTACACCCAGGACCCTACTGTCACACGTCTGGAGCCCACCTGGAGCATCATTAAGTAAGCTCCTTGGAGTGGCTCAGGCCTGGGGACTGGGAGCCTTAGGCGCCACGTCCTGTGTCTGTCAGCCTCACAGCCCTTTGAGTTCCTTGCCTCCAGTGCAGCTGGGGCAGTGGGGGAGGGAGGCTGAGGCCCCTGTCCCCTGTCCCCAGTGGCAGCACCACCATCACTGTGAGTGGGACCCATCTACTGACAGTCCAGGAACCCCGAGTCCGGGCCAAGTACCGTGGCATCGAGACCACCAATGTGAGTACTAGCTCCTTTGCCCGCTCCACCCCACTGTCCTCGACTTGGGGTCTTCCAGGTTGTTAGGCTGCACACGCTTGTCCCCACAGACGTGCCAGGTGATCAACGACACAGCTATGCTGTGTAAAGCCCCTGGGATTTTCCTGGGGCGGCCCCAGCCACGGGCCCAAGGAGAGCACCCTGATGAGTTTGGCTTCCTGCTGGACCACGTGCAGACGGCCCGCTCGCTCAACCGTTCTGCCTTCACCTACTACCCCGATCCCAGCTTTGAGCCACTTGGACCCTCTGGGGTCCTGGATGTCAAACCTGGCTCCCACGTGGTGCTGAAGGTACCTGCCAGGGGCTGCAGACATGGGCAAGGCAGCGAGATCTGGGAAGGATGGGGTCAGGGCCGGCAGGGACCGGACCTGGGCCAATGGACCACTCCTTCCCCAGGGCAAGAACTTGATCCCTGCAGCTGCAGGCAGCTCTCGTCTCAACTACACTGTGCTGATTGGGGGCCAGCCCTGTGCGCTGACTGTCTCAGACACACAGCTCCTCTGCGATTCACCCAGCCAGACTGGCCGGCAGCCTGTTATGGTGGGTGGGGGTGGGCAGGGTGGTGGAGGGCCTAGGGGAGGGCAGGAGCGCAGCTTACCCTGGGCCTGCTCTGTAGGTGCTGGTGGGTGGCCTGGAGTTCTGGCTGGGCACGCTGCACATCACTGCCGAGAGGGCGCTGAGCCTGCCTGCCGTGGTCGGGCTGGCCACAGGGGGTGGGCTCTTGCTCCTGGCTATCACCGCCGTACTGGTGGCCTACAAGCGCAAGACACAGGACGCAGATCGCACGCTCAAGCGGCTGCAGCTGCAGATGGATAACCTGGAGTCCCGCGTGGCCCTGGAGTGCAAGGAAGGTGCCTGGGGTGGGGTGTCGGGGCTGGGCAGGTGGGAGGAGGCTAGCTGGCCTCGGCCCCCGTAGCTCAGCTTACCCCTCCCTCCCCAGCCTTCGCTGAACTGCAGACAGACATCAATGAGCTGACCAGCCACATGGATGGAGTGCAGATCCCCTTCCTGGACTACCGTACCTACGCAGTTCGTGTGCTCTTCCCAGGCATCGAGGCCCATCCTGTGCTCAAGGAACTTGATGTGAGACCCCCTTTCCCTGGCTCCCATTTCCCCTACCCCTCTCCTTCCCCCTTGGGTACCTCCCAGACTCCCTGCTCCCCACAGACACCCCCCAATGTGGAGAAGGCCCTTCGCCTCTTTGGACAGCTGCTGCACAGCCGCGCCTTCGTGCTCACCTTCATCCATACCCTGGAAGCCCAGAGCAGCTTCTCCATGCGAGACCGCGGCACTGTGGCATCACTAACCATGGTGGCCCTGCAGAGCCGCCTCGACTATGCCACTGGGCTGCTCAAGCAACTGCTGGCCGACCTCATCGAGAAAAACCTCGAGAGCAAGAACCACCCGAAGCTGCTACTGCGCAGGTACCCTACCTGTCCTTTTCCTATTCTGGCCCTAGTCCTGCCTAGCCCCGCCCCTGGCTAGCTTTGCCAAGCCTGACTTTTCCCATGGTGCCCCCACCATGGCTAGCTCCACCCCTGCCAGGCCCTACCTCCATTCTTGTCCCTCTCTGGCTAGCCCCTGCTATGCCAGGTCTCACCTTCCATTCTGTCATTGCTCTTGCCAGGCCCCGCCCCTTGCCTGACCTTTCAGGTTCTGGTCACACCCCTGGTTAGCCCCACCTCTTCCAGGCCCCACCGACATTCTGACTCCACCCTGAATAGCCCCGCCCTTTCAGGCTCCGCCTTCCATTCTGATCCAACTCCACCTATGTCCCACCCCCTGCCTTTCTTTCTGGTTCTGCCCCTGCACCTGTTAGGCCCCACCTCCATTCTGGCACTACTGTGACTAGCCCCGCCCACGTCAGGCTCTGCCTGACCATTATGGTTCTGACCCCACCCCAAACTAGGCCTGGTCCCCTGCAACTTCCCTGTCAGACTAGGCCCCGCCCTTGCTCGGCCTTTCCGGTTCTGGCCCCACCCCTTGCTGGTCCCACCCCCTGCTCTTGATTGGCCATACTCCTGCTAGGCCCCGCCCCCTGCCAGGCCTGAGCGCCCCTCTCTGCTCTAGGACCGAATCAGTTGCGGAGAAGATGCTCACCAACTGGTTCACTTTTCTGCTGCACAAGTTTCTGAAGGTACGTGTGCGGGTGGGCGATAGGGCAGGTGGCAGGGACAAGGCTGCTGTCAGGAAGCCTCTAGCTCTGTGACTGGCTGGCTGCAGGAATGTGCAGGGGAGCCGCTCTTCCTGCTCTACTGCGCCATCAAGCAGCAGATGGAGAAGGGCCCCATCGATGCCATCACGGGTGAGGCTCGCTACTCGCTGAGCGAGGACAAGCTCATCCGGCAGCAGATCGACTATAAGACGCTGGTGAGGGGCCAGGCCAGGGTGTTGGGGTGGGGTGCTACTTTGCCCGGCACTGACTCAGGGGTCCCCTTGCTCTCAGACCCTGCACTGTGTGTGCCCTGAGAGCGAGGGCAGTGTCCAGGTTCCCGTGAAGGTTCTCAACTGTGACAGCATCACCCAGGCCAAAGACAAGCTGCTAGACACCATGTACAAGGGGGTGCCCTACTCCCAGCGCCCTAAGGCAGAGGACATGGACCTGGGTGAGGCTGGCCTGTCTGTTCTGCTCTACCACCACCCAAGGAATGGGCTCAGGGTCTTAGGGCAGCTGGGAGGGGCTGGGGTCCCTCACTACTGTCTGTGGCCCACAGAGTGGCGCCAGGGCCGCATGGCCCGCATCATTCTCCAGGACGAGGACGTCACCACCAAAATCGAGTGTGACTGGAAGAGGGTCAACTCGCTGGCCCACTATCAGGTGAGGAGCTGGGAGGGAGTGGTACCTCGGCTTCTCCCCACTCTCCCCCACACCCACAGTAAGATGGTGGCAGCAAATGCTGACTCAGGTCCCCTCTCTGTCTCTGGGGTCTCCAGGTAACAGATGGCTCCTTAGTGGCACTGGTGCCCAAACAAGTGTCCGCCTACAATATGGCCAACTCCTTCACCTTCACTCGCTCCCTCAGCCGCTACGGTAGGTCCTTCAGTGCGGAGACAGTTGGGGAAACTGAGAGGTCACCCACCCCCACTGTCCAGTGGTCAGCTTGGCTCAGTAGGTCCTCCTGGCCCTGTCCTTGGGAGCTACCTAGTTCGGAGAGCTTCGAAGTGGGCTGGGCCTCGCAGCCCCTGCCATGACCCAGAGCCCCACAGCTCTCTGAGGGGCTTTGCTGTCCTCTGTCCTCGGCCTCCGAGAGCTTGTCTTCGCAGCCCCTGCCGTGACCCTTCGCTCCGCAGCTCTCTGAGGGGCTTTGCTGTCCTCTGCCTCAGAGAGCTTATTGCGTACAGCCAGCAGCCCTGACAGCCTGCGCTCGCGGGCTCCCATGATCACGCCTGACCAGGAGACAGGCACCAAGCTATGGCACCTGGTGAAGAACCACGACCACCTGGACCAGCGTGAGGGCGACCGTGGTAGCAAGATGGTCTCAGAGATCTACCTGACTCGGCTGTTGGCCACCAAGGTGGGTCTGCCCTGCACACCCAGGGCCCTGAGGTTGGCCTGGTCTGCTCAGGGAAGGGCTTTGGAATCCTTAGAATTCACTGGGCCTTTCTCAAGGCCTTGGCTACGGAAACTTCCATCTATGCCTGGAGTTACCCCTGGCCTGGGTCAGAGCGGGACCCTGGAGGAAAGCCCCTCCACCTGCATTGTCCTGCGCCCTCAGGGCACACTGCAGAAGTTTGTGGACGACCTCTTTGAGACCGTTTTCAGCACTGCTCACCGTGGCTCAGCCCTGCCGCTGGCTATCAAGTACATGTTTGACTTCCTGGATGAGCAGGCTGACCAGAGGCAGATCAGTGACCCCGATGTGCGGCACACCTGGAAGAGCAACTGGTACGTGGCCGTGAGGGAGGCGGGGAGGGTGGTGGAGCTCACTGGGTTCCTCCTGCTAGGGGAACCCACAGCAAAGCACTGGATGAGTGATTTGGGAGGTGGCCTCAGGGGCCAGTGTTGGAGGAAGCTGCCCTGGTTTCTTCCTGGCAGGGCGGCCATCAGCAGAACAGCGAATGCGAGGGCCAGGGCTGAAGGCTGGGCTGGACAGTGGGGGCCCAGGTGGAGACAGCCGTGATAGAAAAGTGGGCAACATCCTCTTCTCACTTCCTGGAGTCCCCCAGAAACGTAAAGGGAAGGCTGTTGAGCCTTGACAGTCTTTTCTTTTTTTCCCAAGATTCTTTTTTCTGTTCTCAGTGAAAGTTTACAGAGCAAGTTGGGTTTTTTGTTGTTTTTTTTTAACAATTTCTCTGCAAATGGTTCAGCGTGACCCTGGGTCTTCTGCTGTCGTCTCTGAGTCTTAAAGTTCCCTTCTTTCCTTTTGCTCCAGATGAGTGGAGACCACTATTTGATAGGCTTTTCATAGGCTGAGTTTTGGAAGCAGACTGCCAGACCTTTCTTCCTCATGCCATTTCTTGCCTGCTCTGGACAAACTGTGAGCTAGCCAGACAGTGGCCATTCAGGGGCTGGGGCTGGGAGAGGTCTGACTGATCCCTTCTCCTTCACCTGCAGCCTACCCCTGCGTTTCTGGGTGAATGTCATTAAGAACCCGCAGTTTGTGTTCGACATCCACAAGAGCAGCATCACAGACGCCTGCCTCTCAGTGGTGGCCCAGACCTTCATGGACTCCTGCTCCACGTCCGAGCACCGACTGGGCAAGGACTCGCCCTCCAACAAGCTGCTCTATGCCAAGGACATTCCCAGCTACAAGGGCTGGGTGGAGAGGTAGGCGGGGGAAGGCAGGACTAGGGCCCCAGAAGCTGGGCCGTGGGGGTGCCTCTCGGAGGCTGACTGGGCCGGCGAGGGGGTGGGATTTGGCCTTGGGGGAATTATGCTCAGGCAACCTGTCTGGACTCCACCAGGTACTACCGGGACATCGCCAAGATGGCGTCCATCAGTGACCAGGACATGGATGCCTACTTGGTGGAGCAGTCCCGCCTGCATGCTAGTGACTTCAACGTCCTGAGTGCGCTCAGCGAGCTCTACTTCTACGTCACCAAGTACCGCCAGGAGGTATGTGCTGCCCCCGCCCCTTAAAGTTCAGTGTTCTACCCCAAGGGTACGGTGTGAGGCAAACACAGAAGTCTTGGTGGGGAATGGGACCTATCTTTTGGGTTGCCCATGGTCCCACTCCATGGAGGGACCCAGGCAGGAAGCCAGTGGTTGGGGCACAAGGTTCCAGCTGGACAGAGTTAGGAGACAGGAGCAGCAGGAGGGTAAGGGGAGGGGAGGACAAGGCCACTTGTAGGATCCTGGGCTGGTGGTACGAGGGCACTGGGGACGTTGTTGGCACACAAAGCCCTGAGCCCAGAAGGTTTCACTCAGGGAGGCAGGGAGGTGGGATAGAGAGAGAAGGGTCCCAGGACCTCAGAGGGTCAGAGGGTGGCGAGAGGAGCGGCCGTGGGGAGGACAGGAATCCGGGAGTGTGGGCTGGGGTTCTGGGACACGGGGGAGGTCCCAGGTGTCATTCATGAGGTGGGAGCGGTCACTTGTCAGATGCTCCTGAGAGGTCTAGTACCATGGAGCCTCCCTCCCAGGTTTGGCAGCGAGATGGCAGTGACCTGGAGGAGATCGGTTTGGGTGGAGGTAGGGGTGCTAGGTGGGACTAGGGAAGTGAGGAATTGGGGACTCTCGTCTAGACCACCCCGGGAATGGTGGCACCCTGTCTGTGAGGAAGAGGAGGGGAAAGTGCTCTGTGAGTCATTGGAGGGGGCCCCAGGTCCCGGGTCCCAGGTCCGGGACAGGCTGGTGGGCTGTGTAGAAATAAGTTCTCCTGATGTTCCAGAACGAGAGCCCACCGAGGAGTGTGGGAGAGGGGAGCTAGCCAGGGGCGGGGGCTGTGCACAGGGGGAGCTGCCCCTTCGTCAGGCTTCATTCCAGGGGACCCTCCACGCCCCCTCCCAGATACTGAGCGCCCTGGACCGAGACGCCGCTTGTCGTAAGCACAAGTTGCGCCAGAAGCTGGAGCAGATCATCAGCCTCGTGTCCAACCACAGCTGAGGGTGGAGCAGTCGGGTGAGGAGGGGGCGTCTCTGTCCTCAGCTGTCCTCTCACAAAGGGGCTGGCTCCCGCCCGGTCCCCAAGCTGACTGACACCCGGAGCAGGTGCGTGGGGGAGGCACCGGGCTATGTCCCCAGCACACACCTGGGCCCCCTTCACTAGTGCCTTGCTTTGGGCCCTGGGGTGGGGGCAGAAGACAGGACCAAGCCCCCCTAACCCAACAGCAGCAGCAGCAATACCCCACCCTCCTGCCCTGGTGCCCAGATGTGGCGAGAGCCCCTGCCCTCCTTCCTATTTATACCCCAACCACCTATTTATTTAATTTAACTCCACCTCACTGTTGCCATCTGTGAACGTGTGTCCCTCCTGGGATGTTGCCGACCTCACCCACCTTCCTCTCCACCTGTCCTGGGTCCTTGTGAAATTGCAATGGAAGGGGGTCCAGGCACTAGCCGACTTGGAGTGGGGGTGCATCTGAAGCTGCCCTCCACAAGTAGTGGGAGGCAGATGCTCTGTTCTCAGGGCCCTGATCTCTCTGAGCATGGGAGAGCAATAACCAGGCCAGTGCTGCGGCCGAGCTAGGCCTGAGGGCACGGAATGCCCCTTCCTCCTGGCCCACTGCCAAATGTCCTCAGTGTTGTCTGCACTGGCCCTGAAACTTGGCTCTCCGCTGCCCTGTCCTGCGCCTGCCCCGAGGGGCCGAGGCGGCAGTGCCTTACTCCTCCGTGTCTTCGGCCTCTTCTGAGCAACCTGGCCTGTCTGTGTCCCAGACCCCGGTCGTCCCCTCTTGGGTTGCATGATGTTTTCTTTGTTCATGGAATGTTTTCCTTTTGCTAATTAAATGTTGGGAAAATGGAGTGCGTGTGGCTTTGTCCTTGGGGCAGGTGGGTGTCTAATGTGAACACAGACGGGCAACCCCGTTAAGACTCCACGAGAGCTGGACTCCTATAATGGATGAGAGAGTGACTTGTCCCAGATCGTGTCCAATCCCCCCTTTGATTTATATCCTGAATCGATTTCTCACCACCCACCGTGACTAGTCTCTCGCTTTCTGTCCAGCCCCCGCCTAGCCACTTCTCAATTGGGAGGCAGAGGGATTCTGTTAAGATAGAAGACCAATCAGGTGTCCACTCTGTTCAGAATCCTCCAGTACCTTCAACTGCACCCACACTCCTGGAATGCCGGTGACTCCTTACTGTCCCAGGGGTCTCTCCTGCCATGATGCACCCACCTACCTCTGAGCCCCAAACGGGTTCCAGCAGGTCACGGGCTGGGGGGAGGGGAAGCAGGGCATACCAGCAGTGTTCTGGGTCAAGAGAATAGCATTTGACAAGCTTGGTGAGGCAGACTGATGAAATTCAAGAGTGAGGATATTGGGGTTCCTCCTCTGTGCAAGCACTGTTCTAGGAGCTGTTGATAACTGCGGAGGTGTGGGGGTGGTAGGTCAGGAAAGCCTGGCTGGAGTGGGTGACAATTGAGAAGGAGCTGGAGGAAGGCTGGCAGTCGGGTGCACCCCAGGCAAATAGAGTTGCAGACAGAAGAAGGCAGTGCAAAGACCTCTGTGGCTGGATTGGAGTGAGCAAAGGGGAGAGAAAGGGGCGGGGCCACTTTGGGCTCTGGGAGCCTCTGTGAGGGATCTGGGAGCCCATTGGTGGGCTTGGAACAGAGGGGCGGTGGGACCTGAGACCAGCCTTGTCTTTGAAGCTGATTCAGGGCTTTGCAGGGAAGGGGGACGGGTCAGACTGGAGTCCTGTCCCCAGTGAACTGGCCTCACCATTTGGGGCTACATTTAGGATCCGATTGTTGTTGTTAAGTGCTGTGGAGTCGGTTCCGACCCATACAGACCCTGTCTCGGGTTTCTGATGAGCGAGCGGCTGGTGAGCTGCCTGCCGACCTTGCAGTCCAGCACATTAACCCACCGTGCCCCACCAGAATCAGATTAAGAGATTAAATAATGACTGGAATAGTGACTGAGTTCAGTAACACTGCCTTGAAATCTAAGGTAAATAAGCCCTCCTGAAAACAATTATAATCAGGAATCCCCTGAATCATTATTACCTCTAAGAGAACGAAATGACGACAACTTAGTTGTCCTGGAATGACATTATGAGACTTCTTTTTCTGCATCTATTCAATAGCGTGCTTCTGAAGAATTTATAGACAGAGGAAAAACTCAATGTTAAATGAAAAACAAAATTAGGGAAAAAACCTTGAAGTTAAAAAAATGATGGGTTCTATGGGAGGGGGCTTCAAAAAGTTCACGTGGACAAAGGGCACTGAAAAGCCCCTCATACTATTGTTAAGTATGTCATATTTAGACACAATGATTGGCGTGGCTGCTCCTTGAGTTGGTTGTGACGCCAAACGCCCCTGTACAGAGGTTTTCACGGAGGTGTGACGTGCTGACCACGCGTAAGCAGTCAGTCCACCCAAGCAGAACTCCGGGCCGGTGCTGTACCGTGGAGTCGGTTCCGACTCACAGCGGCCCTGCACAAGGTTCCCGGGAGCAGAAGGCCTCCTCGTTCTCCCCCGGAACCGCTGGAGTGCCCCCTGCAACCCCGGGCAAAGGAGGCCGGCCCGGGCAACAGAAACTCGGCTTTATTGTGTGCGTCCACGGACTAAGCTTTAGCGGCCCTCCTCCAGCACCATGGGCAGGCCCGAGGCCAGCCAAGGGGCAGTGGAGGCCAGGCGGAGTGGTCAGCCCGCGCTGGGCTTAGCGGAACACCGGGGGTCCAAAGCGCAGCATGGTCCGCACCACCAGGGAGAGCTGCTCCAGAAAGCTGATGATGGAGATCCGGAGCAGGCGAGGCTCTTCTGCAATCCAGCGACTACTCAGGGGGACAGAGAAAGGCGCGTCCCCGGCTGCCCCTCCGTGCACGGCTCGGCCCCGCGCCCCCCGCAGCCCCCAGGAACTTACACAATCAGCCTACTGCCGTCCACAGCCAGCTCCTTGGCCACCAGCCCCGGATGGGGTTCAGCATCCGGGGCCAGGGACCCGCGGGCGATGTTCGCCTCCAGGGGCGAACGGAATGGCACCGTCAGGGAGCTGAGGCTTCAGTTAAGGCGCCACCGACCGCACTCACGCCGCCCCTCCGCCTTCCGGCCCCCAAACACCGCGACCCGTTCCTGGGCCGTCCCGCCCACTCCCCGGTCCCGGCCCGGCCCGGCTCCCCTACTGCCGCCGCCTCGGAGCGGATACAACTCGTGGAGTCGGCCGCTGGAACTTGGAAGCAACGGTTCGGCGTCTCCTCCGGGCCCGCAGCCTTGTGGCATGTGCACTGCCTGAGCAACATCTTCCGCCGCCGCCTCAGCGGCTTCGGGAGCACCGCCAGAGTCCGGGTCCTGCATGTCCACTGGCACGCCTTCGGCCCCGCCCTCAGAACGCTGACCGAATCCCTCCGTTCGCTCAAACAACGCACCAGAACGGAAGTTCCCTCACGAAACCACGCCCCCCAAGTGCAGGGCGCCACTCTCTGGCGCATGCGCACACTGGCTCTTCGCGAGCCGGCCGGGGAGCAGTCGCTTCCCGCCTAGCTGCTCGCTGGAGCCGCCATAGACCTGATGGACTAGAGGAACTGAGGTTCCCTCCCCAGGCTCCGCCCCTTAGCTCAGGAGTCCAAATCCGGGCGCCTGCGCACACACGCTCCTCTTGAGGCCAAAGGCGTGGCGGTTTCGCGCCAAGCTAGCCTTGCTAGAGCTTCCAGAGACCCCCGCCCCCATGGGTGCGGAGAGACTAATTCTTAGTGCTGAGCTCTGCTCTCCAGAGCGCATGCGCAAACAAGCTCCTAGGGAGGCCTCTAGACGCATGTCTGGCCCTTTAGTGGAGCCCCAGGGAGCCCATGGGCCGGAGAGACTGACTCTCTCACGAAGTTCCGCCCCTGTGTGCAGGACGCGACTCAGGTTTCCCAGAACACTAATTGTCCTGTTCTGGTCCCAGAGGACCCTGTGGGCTCTGTGGCCTCCTCACGAAGATCCGCCCCTCAGCACAAGAGCCACCCAAGTGCCTTCCCAAGCAGGCCCGCCGGGAGCCTTCCGGAGTCCTGGCGGTGCAGGGGCTCTGCGTGGGCTCTGCGTGCGGGCGAAAGCTGAGAGTGTTTGCACTGTACAGGGCCCTGGAGTCGCTTCCGACTCAGAGCAACCCTGTATAGGGTTTCAGAGGAGCGAATGGTGACTTTGAACCGCTGACCTTGTGGTTCAAACAACCGACCTGGCGGCCCACAGCGCCGCACCAGCACTGGGAAACCCTACATAGCGTCACTATGAGTCGGAATTCAATGGATGGCCGTAGGTTTGAGGCTTTAGGGAACCTTTCTGGTGCTTGATCGCTTGCTGTCCAGCCACGCCTGCCTGGGAAAGATGGCGAGGAAAGCGTCAGACTTCTTCAAGATGTGACCCCGAGGTGCCCGCACCAAAATCTCACCTGCTGAGGCCGCTGGGTGCATGGCTGGCCCTGGTTTGGTTTAGGAGATTAAAGGGGGCCGAGACTGAGGCCTCTGCCCTTTCGCCCCTCAGTGCTTGTGTCAACAGACCTTGTGGTTTGCAGTCCAGTGCTTATCATACAGCAGCACCAGGATGCCACGAGAGTCCTGTAAAAATAAGTAAATAAATAAACAAATACAGATCTCTATGATATCAACTTGATGACAACTTGATTGACACATGCCAATATGGAATTAGATCCAGGGTGTATTATCTAAAAAAAAAAAAACAACCACCCAAAAACCCAGCATGCAGAGGGCACACAGTCACACATAAGTTACTGAGGAAGACGTAAAAGAGGCTGCCTGAAACGAATGAAAACGTTTATCTGTAGAGAGTTGAGCGGGGTGTGGGATTCCTTGGACCATATCTTTTTGTTGTTGTTTTTTTTTTTAGTTTTTACTTTGAATTATGCGATCGTTTACACGGGAGAACGTTATCTTTACATTCATCCTATCGTATTTCATTTAATTGCAATGATCACAATCCCCTGCATGCGTCATCAACCAATGAAAGGTACACCCCACACGCCTGTCCCCGGCCGCCAGCACACAGTCCCTCTCCCTGCACCTTCTGTTGTATTTATTTCCTGAATTTCCCAATACAATTCCCTGATTCTGCAGGCAAAGAGTAAATTATTCTAAAAGTCCAAAGGTAAATACCCCCTAAAATGAAGCATTATGGTCTCCGGTCAAGTTTAATAGAAACTACAAAAGATCCGTAGGCTCATGTTGCACTACCGACACACGGTCCACAGCAGTACACTGATCCACTACCGACACACAGCAGCTGGCCTGGCCAGGTCCACCAGGGCGAAAAGGAAGGTTGCCCACTCAGCTCCTGTAGGAAAGGTCTGTCCTATTGTACCACATGACAGCCAAGTCAGACGCTTTGTGTTAAAAGCATAAACAAATTACAAAAGAGGTTTGTTTGTTTTCTCAGGGCGGCTTGCTGCCTGGCATTAAAGTGGCCCCCCGCACTCACTTCTGAGCATCAGACTTCTGGCCAGCTGGGCACACTTCCCCATGTTCTTCTGTGAACTGGAAGGCCTGAACTAGTCTTAGGGTCTCATCCACAGAGCGGCTCATCCACAGGGAGGTCATTTACAGTGATCTGTGGAAGGATCCGTTTATCATCAGTGATGAAGAGTCCTCTAAATGAGACGGCTTCACCCGCCTTTAAGACCCCATCATAGTCCTGAGCAATTGTGCGCTTGGGCTCTGATACCAAAGGACTATTCATGGCTCCCAGTCCTCCTTGTTTTTTGGGTGTGTTGATCCAAGCCAGATGACAGAAGTGAGAATCCCCCCAAAGCACCAATCACTTGTCAGTTGAGTTTCTTAAATTCTTCTGCCCTGTCACTGAAAGCAATGATTTCAGTGGGGCACACAAAAGCGCAATCAAGAGGACAAAGAAGGAACACAGTATGTCTTCCTTTGTAGTCAGGCAAGCTGTTATCTTTGAATGGACCATCCGGCATAGCAATTGGAGCTTTGCAGTTGGGAGCAGGGTGCCCAATTTTGGCAGTTCCTGAAGACATCTTCAGGTATCTATCAGCAGTTGCAATACCAAAACCACTAGTCGGGTCACTAGTCAGGAAGAGAACCCTGGACCCTATCTTTTTGTGTAGTTTTGGCTTTTGAACAATGTAAGTATTTCACATATTAAAAAATAAATTTCAAAGGAGGAAAAAATAAAACACCAAATTTTAAGAAAAGCCCAAACTAAGGATCCTAACAGCATATCTGATTGACACCAAAACCACACAGAAAAAAGAATGAATTCCAGTGCCTTTGAAACCGTTAACAGCTAGCTCCCTTTGTGTGCTATATTCTAAGAACAAAAGTCACTGAGTTTTCTTTTAGAATGCTGGTTGTTGGTAATGGTGGCGGTGACGTTCTTTAGGGTAGAAGGAATCCTGGCTAAGCACTCAGCTTATTTGCAAGGTTAGAGGTTTGAACCCTCCAGACACTCAGCAGGAGAAAGATGTGGCAGTGTCTTCCCTAAAGATTGTTGTTGTGAAGTGCTGTTGAGTCCCTTCTGACTCATAGTGACCCTGTGTAGGGTTTCCGAAGAGCAGCTGGTGGGTTTGAACTTCCGACGTTGTGATTCGCAGTCCAGTGCTGACACGACAGCGCCACAACAGCACTCCTCCGTAAAGATTGTTGTTGTTGTTAAGTGCCGTCGAGTCGATTCCGACCCATAGTGACCCTGTTTAGGGGTTCCAAGGAGCAGCTGGTGAGCTTGAACCACTGACGTTGCAGTTCAAACGACTTTGCAGTCTGGTGCATTAACCCACAGAGCCACACCAGGACTCCCTAGGCCAGACTACAGACTCGTAAACCCTGTGGGGTAGTTTGACTCAGTTCTGTAGCGTTGCTGTGAATCGGAACTGACTTGATGGCAGCAGGTTTCAGGATAGAATCTATTTGACAGAGAAAATGAGTAAATGTATTGGTGTTCTCAGGAAGAGACAACATCGTTTTGAATCGTCTGAAATCTGCCTGTGATGTTGGGCTGGGTGGGAGGTTTCAGTCTGAGCTCGTGATTTCTTAAAAATACCCAGTCCCTCGTCCATTGAAAAGGAGTCCTGGTGTGACGCTAGAAGATAAGCACTCCACCACAAGGTTGATTTGAACCACATGGTCTGTGGTTCAAATTTCCCAGCTGCTCCTCAGATATCCTGTACAGGGTCGCTATGAGTCAGGACCGACTCAATGGCAGTTCACAACACTCCAGTAGCAGTCGGCACACCCTCATCCATTCTCCAATCCAAGGAACCGGATCTCCTCAGAGAAGTGGTGGATTCGAGGGTAGGGGTAGGCCAAGGACCAGATGAACCGGGAGCATTTTGTAGTGCCCCACCACACACAGAGCCACACCAGGAGCCAAAGCCAAAACAGTGTGAGCATCCAAAGGGGATAATGGCCAGGAGACGACATCTGGGAGGATGGAGTTGTGATCTGCATGGGCTAGATCCATGGTGTCTAAGAAAGAACACAAGTGGAGGGCTTTAAGAAACAGAAATGTATTCGCTGCAGGGGAAGGATTGCTCTCTGTCTTGGCTCTGTCTCCGTTTAGCATCGGTAGGCCCAGCATTCCTAGGAGCTCTCCATGTGTCTTGAAGACCTCCTGCCCCTTGGTCTAGGAGCTTCCCTGTGCAGCCATCCCAGGTCCAAAGGACACACTATGCTCCTGCCAGTGAGTCGGTTCCCACTCACAGCGACCCTGTATAGGGTTTGCAATGAGCAGCTGGTGGGTTTGAACTGCCAAACTTGCGGTTAGCAGTCTAGTGTTTATCCCACAGTGCCACACCAGGTAGTTGTTGTTGTTGTTGGTATTAAGTGCCATAGAGCCGGTACCGACTCATAGCAACCCTATGCACAACAGAACGAAACTGCCCAGTCCTGCGTCAACCTCACAATCACCACTACGCCAAGCCCATTGCTGCTGCCACGGTGCCACGTCGTGGGTCTTCCTCTTTTTATCAGACTCTCCACTTTAGCAAACACGATATCCTTCTCCAGGGACTGACTGGTCTCTACTAACTGTATGTCCAAAGTATAGGAGACAAAGTCTGGCCATCCGGACTTCCAAGGAGCATTCTGGCTGTACTTCTTCCAACTCAGATCTATTGGTTCTATGGGCAGTCCATGGCACTTTCAATATTCTCCTCCAACACCAGAACTCAAAAGCATCAATTCTTCTATGGTCTTCTTTATTCACTGTCCAGCTTTTGCATGCATATGAGGTTATTGAAAATACCATGGCTTGGGTCAAGTGCACCTTAGTCCTCAAGCTGACATCTTTGCTCTTGAACACTTTAAAGGGTCTTGTGCAGCAGATTTGACCAACGCAATAGGATGTTTGATTTCTAGACTGCTGCTTCCATGAGTGTTGATGGTTGAGCCAAGCAAAATGAAGTCTTTGACAACTTGACTCTTGTCTCCATTTATATGGATGTTGTTTATTGGCCCAGTGGTGAGGATTTTTGTTTTCTTTACATTGAGGTACAACCCATACCGGAGGCTGTGGTCTTTGTTCTTCATTAGTAAGCATTTTAAGTTCTCTTCACTTTCAGCAAGCAAGGTTGTATCATCTGCATATCGCAAGTTGTTAATGAGTCTTCCTTCAAACCTGATGCCATCTTTTTCTTCATATAATCCAGTTTCTCGGATTATGTGCTCAGCATACAGATTGAATAAGTATGGTGAAAGAACACAACCCTGGCACACACCTTTTCTGACTTGAAATCATTCGGTGTTCCCTTGTTCCGTTTGAACAACTGCCTCTTGGTCTATGTACAGATTCCTCATGAGCACAATGAAGTGTTCCGGAATACTCATTCTCTGCAATGTTGTCCATAGCTTGTCATGATCCACACAATCGAAAGCCTTTGCGTAGTCAATAAAGCACAGGCAAACATCTTTCTGATAGTCTCTGCTTTCAGCCAATGATATGCTTGTTCCACGTCCTCTTCTGAATCTGACTTGAACCTCTGGAAGTTCTCTGTCAATGTTTGCTTGTAACCATTTCAGTTTTATCTTTAGTAACACTTTACTCCCATTGATCTCTTATGAACTAAAAGGTGTTGCAGGTGACCTTGGACAGTGGTTCAAGGTCGTGGTGGGATTAAATAGACTGCAGTCCATCCGAAATCCTCTGATTGGTTTTTCACATCATGGGGGACCATCCCATAACCACCAAACCACCGAGAATCATGATCCAGCCAAGTGACACATATTTTGTTGTTGTTGTTGCTGTTAAGTGCCATTGAGTCGGTTCTGACTCATAGCGACACTGTATAGGTTTTCCGACCTATGGTATGTTGTTGTTAGATGCCATTGAATTGGTTCCGACTCATAGCGACCCTACGCACAGCAGAACGAAAACACTGCCTGGTCCTGAGCTTGAGCCCATTGCTGTTGCCACCGTCCCAACCCATCTCATTGGGGGTCTTCCTCTTTTCTGAGGACCTTCCACTTTACCAAGTGTGATGTCCTTCCCCAGGGACTGGTCCCTCCAAAGTATGAGAGATGTAATCTCGATATCTTGACTTCTAAGGAGCATTCTGGCTACAGATTTGTTTATACCGATTTCAACACAGATTTGTTTGTTCTTCTGGCAGTCCATGGTATGTTTAATATTCTTTTCCAACACCATACCTCAAATACAACAATTCTTCTATGGTCTTCCTTATTCATTGTCCAACTTTTACATGCATATGAGGTGATTGAAAACACCATGACTTGGGTCAGGCACACCTTAGTTCTCAAATTGACATCTTTGCTCTTTAGCACTTCAAAGAGTAGATTTGCCTAATGCAGTACATCATTTGATTTCTTGACTGCTGCTTCCATGAACGCTGATTGTGAATCCAAGCAAAATAAAGTCTTTCACAACTTTAATCTTTTCTCCATTCACCATGATATTATTTATTGGCCAAATTGTGAGCATTTTTGTGTTCTTTACATTGAGGTGCCATCCATAATGAAGGCATCAGTATTTCAAGTCCTCTT
>NW_006408963.1:1338824-1350779 GCF_000296735.1 Chrysochloris asiatica
TCTTCAGTTGTCTACATTTTTTTCTACTTTTTTTTCTTTCTTCTTTTTTGTCTCTTCATGTTCTGAAATTCCCATCACTTGTATGTTATTCCTCTCAACAGAGTTGCACAGATTTTTTGTTTACTTCTTTTTTTCTTATTGTTTCTGTAGCAGACGAATTTTGACAGATTTTTCTTCAAGCTCACTAATTCAGCCTTCTATTGATTTAATTTGGAATCCTTCTCTTTTATTAACAAATGTACATATAGTGGTGGGTACAGGCTCAAAAAGGCTTGACTTGTAGGGGTGATCAAAAACATTCAAAGGCAATGGCTCTAGGCTGTTTTTTAGCCTACAAGAACCAGGACTGCGTAAACCATTTGTGAGCACTTATTGCCCTGAAGTGTTTGTACTTCAAAAATGTAATTGCGAGCTCCTGGCAGAAGTAGGTGGTACCTTTAGAGCACGTCAGGTGAGAGGACTGGGCTAGGCACTTCCTATGACAATGGGACTGGGCACTGTGGGAGGATGGGTAAATAAGTCCGAGGAGTGGGAAGGAGGCTGGTCAGTGAACGTGCCTGTGACCAAAAGCCAAGCCATGCTCTAGTGAAGGAAAACCTAAAAGCCATGGGCTCAGTTCTCTACTGCTGCTATAAGAATAATGCCACAAGTGGATGAATTTAATAACCAGGAATTGATTGTCTCCCAGTTGAGGAGGCTAGAAGTCCCGATTCAGAGATCCAGCTCTAGGGGGAAGGTCTATTGGCTTATTGGCTCTGGGGAAAGGTCCTTGTCTCCTTGCAGCATCATAGGCCCGGCATCGCTTGGAGCTGTCCATGTGTCTTGGGGTCGATCTTTCCCTGGCTGTAGGAACTTCACAGTGTTTCCCTGTACCTGGAGGAGCCAAAGGACACACTCCACTTTGGGCTCTTCTATCTTGTTGATCAAAGGTTCCTCTTTCTCTGCTCAAGTTCTGGTATGGTGCTATAGGAAAAGCACTGGACTGCTAACTGACAGGTCATCAGTTCAAATCCACCAGCTACTCCTCAGAAAGCCTATAGAGGATCACTATAAGTTAGAACCAAGTCCACTCAATGCACTTAACAACAACAAAACTAAAAGGTGTTGCATGCCACACCATTGGGAATCTTCCATAAAATCAGATCAGGCTGGTGTTTTGATTAAAGGTGGAGTCCTGTGTGGCACTGTAGAATCAGCACTAGACTGCTAACCACAAGGTTAGCGGTTCAGACCCACCAGCCGCTCCTTGGAAACCCTACACAGGGTCGCTATGAGTCGGAACCTAATCCACGGCTCTTAACAACAACCCCATCACAAATCTACCTTATTGGTTTATCAATCAAATCACATCATGAAGGATAGCTACATCTCAACTGTCAGACCACAGAGTAGCCTGTCAAGTCCACACAAAACCTTAACTTTCACAGTTACCAATTCCAGATTTCCTGTGTCGGGGATAAAGGCCAAATGCACAGTTCAAAGACTGTTCCCACTACTGCCAAGGCTGAAAACCCAGGTGGGCTGGTGGGATGTCTGGCATAAGGCGATTTTGGTGGCCTTCTCTATAGGAAAAGGGAAAGGCTGAACTAAAGGTAAGAGAATGTCCGTAATGCTTTATGGGCCTGTAATGTGCCCCAGAAGAGAATGAGGACAGGCTCCACTTCTGAAAGCAACGTCATCTGGACCGAGAGGACAGATGGAACGAATGATAGCAACTCGCCAATGCACTATGTTAAGGGGTTCAGTGGTGACCCTGAGGGCCTCTAGGAATATCATGGGATAACAAAGCAAGGCTATTTATGGGGTACATCTGGAATTCATAGGGAAGTGTAGTATCTGCTGCTATTTTGGCTTGTCTAGCATCTCAACTTTCCTTGGGGGACCTATCCGTCCTCCACTCAGTATGCATGGTCCCAGGTCTTGCCAATCAGAGCTCCAAAGACTGATGCAAAATGAAGCCCAACATCCAATCCTGGCCAAGGAGTGTGAGTCCCGGGCCTAGCACTGGAAGGAAAGTGAAAGATCTTTCTGTTCCGGTTGCTAACTGGGACTTGTACTGTTGTTTCCCTGTACCTGGAAAAGCCTGTTTGAGAAGGAAGACAATACAAAGAAAAACTTGTTCCCTGCCCTGCCTCATCTGAAGTAAGAATCATCTCTGGCCTTTTTGATTTGTGACAAGAAATGCCTGCCCCCTTTTGTTTTGCTTTTGTCAACTTGAGTTGGGTTTCTGTGAGTTCTAACTAAGAATGATCTAGCTTCTGAAGGGAAGGCCTGGGAAGGCTTGGTACCTTGGCAGCAGAGACCTGTAGGACAATCTAAGCTTTATCTGCACTTTGCAAAGTCCGGCTGCTTGTGTACCATTTTGGGTGAGTTGGTGGATAAAGCTGACTGGGCACTTCCATCTCTAAGTGACTTTGGCAACTTCTATATAAAGAATGGAGTCCTGATGTGGCGTAGGAAAAGTAATGGACTGCTAACTCCAAGGCTGGTGGTTCAAACTCACCAACCACTTCCAGGAAAACTCATACAGAGTTGCTATGAGTTGGAACGAACTTGATGACACTTACCGACAACATCTAATGAGATAAGGACCCAGTGTGTGGCTGGAGCCAGGCTATACTTGGAAGGGGACATGGTGGGGATTCGGAATGACCAAGGGTCCTATTTGGGTGCATTTCCCTCAGTGCTAGCTTTATATAGAAAAGAACCTGCCATCGATAAGAACCAGAAGGCGATCTAATGGGAGGAAGTAGGTACTTCTAAAATTCTTGGCTGGGCTGGACGAACAGGTTTAAGGATAATTAACTCCCAGAGAAGGAAGGAACCTGCTCCGAGTCCACGACACCCTAGCTCCAGTCTGGACTCAACACTATTATTGTTATGATTATTAATATTAGTGCTGTTACAGGAAACCCAACAACACCTTCCCGACTACGTGCAGCAGCAGAAACCCACTCCCATCTCCTAGCTCCCTCCAATCTTCCAGTCAGCCTGGTGGAAGCAAATCACATGCTGGCTCCTGGTGCCCAAGGATGCTGAGAAATGCCTACCTAGGGGACTAGCCAAATGTGGCTGACCACAGCCCTCGGCCAGGACAGGCACTTGGGGACAGTTTGGTGAACACAGAGGGGGCAAGGTGTGAAATCACAGCAGTTGTTTGTGGGCCGGTGGGGTGTGAGCTCAGCCTGGCAGCATGGACACCAATAAGATTGTTTCAACTGTGTGGAACCTGGCCCATTGGCATTCTCCTGCTTACTGTGTGGGACAGGCCGGTACTTGGGGAGCCCACGTAGGTAACGTGTGTCACACACTGGGGGTGTCGGGGGTCAGATGATGGGTACATAGGACTTCATCACACTCGTCTCTCCACCAAAGAACAGAGCAGTGCTCCTTCCCACTGAGCAAGTGTGAATAAAAGGAAAGTCAATAGGAACAAACACCCCCCCCCCCCAGTGCTTGGCTCAGCATCAGCTTTGACGATCACAGCTCTCGACAGCCACCTGGGCCCTTCTCCTCCTTCCTGACGCTTTTGCAGTACTAACATCTCCAAGCACTTATCCCTCATGACTCCCTTCAGGGCCAGCCGTGCCTCCACCTTGTCTCCTGCCTGCCTGCTCCCTGGGACTGGCCACGGTTAACACCCACAAGTCCATGGCTCTGAAAGCCAGTTTCTAGAGCAGGACCCCTAATTCCATCGGCTTAGACCCTCAAAGGTGTCTCACTGACACCTACAATGATGCAGTACCACCAAGCTCTAGTGTTCCTCAACTAATTTCTTCCCACCTAGGACGCCCAAACTGCTTCCCCACCTGTCTCTGACCCAGGCTGCTACTTTTATTGCGCCTGGGGTTTATATTCCAGCAGTACTTCCCAGAATCCCGTGCGGGTGTTCGCTTCTAAGCCGATTTTCCCCAGATGACAACACTGAGTGCGCTTCATTCCTTTGGAGCCATCAGTTTATTGAGGTCATCTAGAAGGCGGCCCCCCAGTGAGGGGACTATGGTCAGGTTCCAGCCACCTCGCTGGCCTTGCGAGGCGGACTCCAAGGCGGAGCCATGGAAGAGGCTGCCAGGTCAGGCTCCCTGGGAAGGATTCACAGTAAACTGGGGCCACTCCAGTTCAGCAGGCCACCCGGCAGGGAGCAGGCTGGTGAAGGTGCCCCACCCAGCTGGGCCGGCAGCGGGTGGGTGAGCATGGAGGGCCTTCCAGCTGGAGAGGGTGCACGAAACCTACAGCCGTGCTATGGAGAAGGGCTGGGGGAGAGACTGACGAGCAGCACGGGCAAAGCCAGTCCTCAAGGTCACGCTCCAGTCACCACCAAAGAACCCGGATGTGAGTGGCAGGCAGCATGTGCCCTGTGGCTAACTGGCTGTGCTCCTCCGGGGGACGCAGCCTTCCATCTCCAGGGCCTCAGGCCAACCCTCGTACTTATTGGTGTGCTTGCTGTTCTTCACGTGCTGCCAAGGGAGTGGGAAGCAGGAAGTCAGTGGCCTGGCTAGGAGAGGTGACTGCTGGCAGAGGTGGGCAGGAGCAGGGCGGTGGGGTGCCCTGGCTGTCAGCAGGCCTGCCCGGGGGTCTGCCCTCCAGAGCAAGGCCGAGGCCCTGTTTCTCCTCTCTGGCTCTAGGAGGAGCATGCAGGGAGAAGGGGGGATCCTGGGCTTCAGGGGGAATAGGATTGGACTGAGCATCTTGAAGAATGTGGGGGGAAGAGAAGGAACCTTCAGGGGACACAGCCAGCAGGGGCAGGGTCACCATCCTGACCTGTACCGACAGCCAAGGGACTAGAGCCTAGAGGTGGAGCTCTGCTAGGTCGCCATCCCTACCTGCTCAAAGGGGCTCTTGTCTTGCACGCCCTTGGCTCCTACAAACACCCAGCTGTCCCGGAAAGCCAGCTCCTTGGCATTGCGGCTGCCCAGCTCACTGAAAAGCTTTCTGGTCTCCTCGTTCATCCTGCCACCACAGAAGGAAAAAATGACAGTCTTGGCCAAGGTAGGGTCAGGTGGAAGCCGTCCTGGGAAAGCACTTACTTGGTAGCTGGGTCATCATAGGAAGCCACGAACACCAAGGTGCCTTCGTGCAGCGGCCGAATGAATTTCAGCAGGTCGTTGACATCTGGAGCAGGGGTTGGGGGACAGAGTCAGATGGAAGCCCCTCCAAGTCCAAGTGAGGGGACTAAAGTAGGGTCACCTAGGAAGTGCAGGGGCCAAGCTGACCTGAGAAGGCTGGGCGCTCCCAACTACAATGCACTCACTACCTCGAGAGAAACAACTGATGCCTCCCGCACTGTACCTTTTCTGGACTTTAGGAAATGCTTGAGAAGCCCCCAGAATAGCGACAGAGAAGCCAGTGAGAGGCACCCAGTCATTCTGTAATCAAAATCATGGCCACTGTGGCCGCCACTTACCTCCAGCCCACATGTCGAAGGCCCTGGCCTCAATCAGCTCCCCATTGACCCCTGTGTTGGAGGGATTGAAGAAGGGGCTATTCTGTTGGGCCAGCAGCCAGCAACAATCCTACCCTATCACCTTTGCCCTTGTTGCCAGACCCAGGATACAGTGGACCATCCCAAGACTTTCCAAACTGCCCCGATTATATCCCCACTCTGGTCCCTGCACCCCACCCTGAAGCCTCCGCCTGGCATTTGAGGTGCTGTCGGAGCGGCCATTGAGATTCCCCTTAGCTTTCCCACACTGTTCAGTTCTCTCTGCTGCATTTCGCTCATTGTGTCCTTCCCTCACGCAGACTTCAGCAGACACACACAGCCTTGCCTTAGAGGAGATAAAGGGGGCTCACCGTTCACTAGGGCAATGTTCAGACCCCGACCCACATTGTCCTTGACGCTGCTCATGAGCCTGGAAGACAGCAAGGAAGTCGTGGACTCAGCTGCTCCTCCCCTTCACTTTTCCCCTCCCATAGCCCTTGCTGTTCACCCCAAGTTCTCTCACATCCTGTCCTCAAGGCAGATCTTGGGTCCAATGACATTGGCAGCCCCGCTGACCATGCGGAAGGCCAGGTGCTCTTCAGGACACGGCTGGGGCAGGCCGCACTTGTACTTCCTGGCCCGCGGTTCTGAGCAGAGACATCAAGGGTGACCCACAGGCATGGCCCTGGGATCACTCAAGTCTTGAGGGAAAGCGCTGGTGAGAGTGACCACAGAGCAGAGGACCACTTCCACAGAGACGGCTGCTGGGGCAGGCCTCAGGGACAAGTGACACGAACCCCTAGGAGAAGGCCACTGATGGGCCAAGAGGAGGAAGTGCAGCGGGCTGGACAGGGTGCTGGGCATGGCCACTCTCTTGACCCCACCGGGATGGCCTCCCGCAGCTATGCTGGTTCAGAGGACACTAGGGGTGGGCCCGGCAGGAACCTTACCTGCTGTCACTGTGTTCTCCGGGCCTGTGGGGACAGAGGATGGGCTCCATTAGTGAGGTGTACAGCAGGCCAATGCCTGCTCACCTCTAAATGAGGCTCATATGCAAACCACCTGTTCCAGGGGAGAGCTCCATATTTAGGCAAAGTGTCATTATCACGCTGCTTAGGCATTTGGCTGTGAATCCAAAGGTCGGCGGCTTGAACTTAGCAGCCACTCCATGGGAGAAAGTTCTACAGCCTTGGAAACCCTATCCTATAAGTCAGAAATGACTGGATGCCAGTGGTTTTGTCACCAGTGACAAGGTGTAGAGTCCCCTAGCCCTCTCACAGGCCACTGGACAGCCTGCCAGAAGCAAGCAGGTGCACAGCCAACGTTCACAGGAAACCCCTGCTCTGTCCCTACTGATTCCAACGCAGCAGCACGAGGACTGGCTTTCCCAGGTGAAGCAACTGGGTGGTAGGGATGCCAGGAGATGGAAGGATGGCAGCTAGAGGTGGCCTGCCAGGGACGAGTGAACCCAGCAGGCCCGCCGCCCACCCTGATGCTGGGAGAGCCCCACACTCACTGGTGAAAAGTTGCTGGATGCGTGGAAAGCCACTGGCCGGCCCGCCCAGGAGGATGTTGATTACAATCCAGGTGAGGCCAGCAACAGCAATCAAGGCCACAATCCGAAGGGGACCTATGACAGGACAGACGTGGACACCTCACCTCAGATACTTCCAAGGCCTCTCACATCTTCCCTTCCACTTGGGAGGAGGTGACCAGAGACCATCATGCCAACAGCTGGGAGACTTGAGTGTTCCATGGTGGGGTTGGGAGTCTTCCAGCATTCACTGCTAAAGAGGGTCTCTAGCCCTCACTCAGGAACCCCTCAGGCCACCTCCTCCTGCTTGCATGGACAAGGTGGCGCTACCCTTAGCATCAGCCTGTCCCCTGCTGTCAGCGGGCGCCCACACTTGCCTCTCTTCTCAGTCTGCTTACAATATGGACCACTGTCTTGACCTCAAGGGTTTTTCCTGTATTTTCAACATCTCCCATTTGAAAAAAGAAAAAGCCCTCCTTTAAAAGCGCATCCCCATCCAGGAACTGAACTCTCTCCCTTCCCTCCCCGGCACCAAGCTCCTTCAGTGGACTTCAATGGTTCTTTCCATCATCTCCTCCCACCTGACGTGGCACCATGGACACACTTTGTTACCCAGGACATCTACAACCTTCACAGTATTGACGGCCACGCTCACTTATGGGGTCAGTCCTGCTTTTTCCCAGCCTGTTAGCTGCCCACACCCTCCTTCAGGAAATCCTCTGCTCCACTGGCCTCCAAGGATTCTCATCTCCTTGGTTGGATCCGTCTTCCAAGCTGGATTTTCTCAGGCTGCTGTCGCCTCTCTACCTGCACTCTTTCTAGGTCATCTCAGCCAGTTAGCAAGGGCTCCCGATTGATTCTCTAGTCTGACCTCTCTTGAACTGGACTGAACTCTTGAGCCCTGTTTCCCACCCCTCCAACCTATTCTTCCCCAAAGCCCTGATGGACAAGGCTGTCGTCGGGCTGGTGGGTCCCACAGCCACCTCACTTTGGATTCTCACTCTTCCACACTTATGCAAACGCGGACGGCTCAGAGAAGGGTGATCCGCGTTGCAGATTGGGGAACCCAAGTCCTCAGTGGTGAAAGGACTTGTTCGGTTTATAGAACCTGACACAGACAACTTCTTTCCTGTGGACGCCACCCACCTGCCAACCTCATGTCCGCCTCGCTCGCTGAGCTGGGGCCGCCGGCAGTCGCACCGTTTGGAGACGGTGCGCCCTGGGAAAACACAGCCGAAGAGCACGTTTGGAGGTGGAGAGGAGCGAGAATTACAGTTCAGACCTTCTAGGAGCGGCTGCGGTTCCTGTCCTTAGCGCAACAACCGGCCACAGTCCTCCTGGGTGACGCGGGGAGAAGCCCGGCCAGATAGCGAACAGGACTGGGAGGTGGAAGTGACGCCGCTGGGTTTGGGCCCAGGTTGCCCCTCTGGGCCTCTGGGCCTCCGGGCCCCGCCTGATGATTTGCCTGGCCGTGAGGAGGCGCAGGCTCGGCCAGGGATAGCCCGCTCCGGTCCTGCCGGTCGCCTAGCTTGGCTCCCGGAGGGATGATACACAATGGCTGCCGGAGCGGAGCTAGCTGGCCCCGCCTCCGCCCCTCCCCTCCCCTCCGCCCCTCCCCCGCCCCTCCCCGGCCATTCGCTTGGGCCGCCAGGTGGGTGGGATCCCTGCTGACCCCGCCCACACGGTGCGTTCCGGCGAGGCCACCAATACGCCCCGGAAGTCTCTTCTCAGAACTCTAAGTGGCAGCTCTCAGCTTTCCTAGGTGGCAGGGGTTGCGCCTGTGCTTATGAGGTGTGGCCTGGTTTCTGAGAACTGGGAAGGAGTGAGTGGAACGGTGACGTTGTTGTTAAGTGCTGTCGAGTCGCTTCCGACTCATAGCGACCCTGTGTAGGGTTTCCGAGGAGCAGCTGGTGAGCTTGAACCGCCGACCTTGCAATTCAAACGGTTTTGCAGTCTGGCGCATTAACCCACAGCGCCACACCATTGATCCATGTGCACTTTAGAAATAAGTGTGAGGCAAGAGTCTGTAAGGGAAAGCATCAGAACCCCATGATCCAGAGCAAACTAGGCTTAGGCCTTTGATGCCTTTCCAACTGGAGGTGTGAGTATCACAGAAACATCCCTGCCTTTGACCTAATGATTCCACTTACCAGATGCCCCCTCTGCTCAAGAAAATAATCTAAAATATAGAAAAAGGTAGTAAGAGCCAGGAGGTGATTGAGCTTTGGTTAGAAACCAGTACCTTCCATAAGTGCATTTGGAAGACTCTATCATGCTCCCTAACAAGATGAAGGGAGCGAGTTTCAGCAGCCTGTTGGTGGAGTTAGGGTTTGCTGCTGATCATTTGCCAACCCCTCACGTATGTGTGGGTCCTAACCTCAAGCAGCTTTATCATTCTCAGTGGTCTTTCTTCCAGTATTTATAGTTGTGGTGCCCAGGAAAGGAAGCTTGTTCTTAGAGGGCAGTGCTCTGGCTCAGACCAGGCCTTTTGGAAAGGTTGCTTTAATGAGTTCCCCTGAGGGTCCAGGAGCACCCTCGAGTGGATCAGCCACAGAAACACTGAATCCCAGGTCTTCTGTGCCTTGCTCCATTTCTGACTCTCTCTAAAGCTAGTTTTCAGTGCAATCGCAGAGAGAATTATACTTCAACCCTTTGCTTTGCCTTCTCTGCCTTGGTTGGGGTCTGCCAGCGTGTTCCCTGATCCAGCTCCAGTTTTTCCTATTGAGGGTCTTATCTCCCCATCATCCATATGCTGGAAGACCCCTTCACCTGTCATTCCAGGTCACCACTCTGTACTCAAGTAGGGGACATAATACAAGGGGGAGGAGAGCGGTGAACTAGGCATTTCTGAAGAAGGGACAATCCAAGCTATTTATTTTTAACTTTTTATTGTGAATTGGGTGAAGGTTTACAGAGCAGATCATCATTTTACATTCAACAAATCATAGCCTTTGCTTTATTACAATGTTTGTAATCCCTTCCATGTACCAACAGTTAACACTGTTTTAACATTGTGTTTCCCACTACCTTCATCTTTCCTCTGCTAACTGCCCTCTTGTTGTATATTGCCTGCCCTGTCACCTGTGTTAACATGTCTATCCTCTAGCCCATGAATCATTTTCCCTCCCCACCCGGTAACCATCATAGATTATTTCTTTTAATCAAGAACTTTCTACATTGGTCTCAGAAAGTGTTGGTCCTTTTATGATTGACTAGTTTACTTAGCATAATGTCCTCCAGGTTCATCCATGGTGTGAGGTGTTTCGCAGAGTCACAGTTTTTCTCCAACTGGGTGTAGTATTCCATTGTGTGTATGTAGCAAAGTTTGCTTAACCGTTGGTCTATTGCTGATCATTTAGGCTGTCTCCATCTTTTTGATGTACCTCTTGTAGACAGCATATCGAAAGATCCTGTTTTCTTCTCCATTCTGCTCTCTCTGTCTCTTGACTGGTGCATTTAATCCATTTGCAGTCAGTGTAAGTATCGATAGTTATAAATTGATTGCTGTCCTTTGTAGCCCCCCGCCCCCCATTTTGGGTAGCCAATGTCCAAGTTGCCCACCCCTGTCTACTCTGTGTGTGGAGGGGGTGGGAATGATTCTTGCTGTAAGGACTTGTTCCCTCTTTTGAGTTACTGCTTTTCTGTTTTTATATTGCTGCTGATTTGTTTGTTTCACATCAGTTTCAGCCCTGAGTTCTTTGTGTTTGTGGGGTTTCTTTGCATTTTCATGTCTGTTGTGTCGCTGTTTACTACATCTTTCGGATTTTTCTCTTTTTTATTTTGATGTGCAGGTATATTATTTTTCTTTAAGGTTACCCTGTAATTTACTAATATTTTCCCTTATTAAAACTATCTGTTGTATCTTGAAATCTACTTGACTTTCTTGCCTTTTGGGAGTTCTGTATCTACACTATTCCCTCTTTTTGCTTTGTAGTTGACTTCATTATAAATTGGTATCTCTGGATCCCTATTTTCTGTCTTGTTTTACTTTTAATCCTTCTATATTTGGATTGAGTTCTGGGTGGCGCTGTCGTGTATGGTCATCTCAGGTTGCTGTCTGCTGTTGTTGGTTCTCAGTCCAAAGAACACCCCTTAACATTTTTTTTTTGTAAAGTTGGTCTGGTCATTACAAATTCCTTTAATTTCTTATATATCAGGAAACGTCCTAATTTCACCATCGTATTTGAAGGATAGCTTTGCTTGGTTGGCAATTTTTTTTTTTTCCTTCAGAGATCTGTATATGTCATCCCATTGTCTTCTTGTAGGCATGATTTCTGCTTAGAAATCAGAGCTTAGTCTTACGGGTTGTCCTTTGTAGGAGACGCTTCATTGTCCCCACTCTCAGTACTTTTTCCTTGTCTTTGGTTTTGGAGAGTTTGATTATGATATGTCTTGGTGATTTTCTTTTGGGATCTCTCCTGTTTGGTATTTGTTCAGCTTCCTGTATGATTATTTTCGTGTCTCTCTTGATGTTAGGGAAGTTTTCTTCCAACAACTCTTTGGCAATTTTCACCGTGATTTTTATTGTCTCTTCCTGTTCTGGAATTCTGACCACCTGTACGTTGTTTCTCTTCATGGCATCTCACAATGACGTGAATGGAGCAAAGCTTTTGGACCCATAACTTACTGATGGGACAAAACTCAAAATGAGGAGCATACCCATTAATAATCAAAACCTGGAATGTATGAAGTATCAATCTTTGAAAATGGAAAGTCTTCAAAAATGGAATGGGATGCATAAAGCTCAGTATCCTAGACATTGTGTTGTTGTTGTTAGGTGCCATTGAGTCAGTACCGACTCAGCGACCCTATGCAAAACGGAATGAAATATGGCTCAGCCCTGGGCCAACCTCACACTTGTTACCACACTTGAGCCCATTGATGCTGCCACTTGGCCATTCCATTTTGTTGGGGGGTCTTCCTCTTTTTCTCTGACCCTCCACCTTGCCAAACATGATATCCTTTTCCAGTGATTGACTGGTCCCTCCTGACAATATGT
>NW_006408964.1:0-1175 GCF_000296735.1 Chrysochloris asiatica
AATTCGCTTATGTATACTGAGGGAAGAGAAACAAGTAAAGGTTTTTCCACATTCTTTACACTCATAAGGCCTCTCTCCACTGTGGACTGTCCTATGTTGTATGAGATGTGAGGCCTGAACAAAGGCTTTCCCACACTCTGTACATTCATAGGGCCTCTCTCCACTGTGGATTCTTCTATGTGCTATAAGATGTGAGGTTCTTCTAAAGGCTTTGCCACACTCCGTACATTCATAGGGCCTCTCTCCACTGTGGATTCTTCCATGTCTGCTAAGGTGTGCCGTTCTTCTAAAGAGTTTCCCACACTCCTTACATTCATAGGGCCTCTCCGCACTATGGATTCCTCTATGTGTTGTAAGTTGTGAAGTTGTTCTAAACGCTTTCCCACACTCCTTACATTCATAGGACTTCTCTGCACTGTGGATTCTTCTATGTATTCTAAGGTGTGAGGTGCTTTTAAAGGTTTTCCCACACTCCTTACATTCATAAGGCTTCTCTCCACTGTGGATTATTCTATGTGCTGTAAGATGTGCGGTTATTCTAAAGGCTTTGCCACACTCCTTACATTCATAGGGCCTCTCTCCACTGTGGATTCTTCTATGTCTTTTAAGGTTTGAGGTTCTGCTAAAGGCTTTCCCACATTCCTTACATTCAAAAGGCTTCTCTCCACTGTGGATTCTTCTATGTGCATCAAGGTCTGAGAAAGACTTAAAAGTTTTACCACATTCTTTACATTCATAGGGCCCCTCTCCACTGTGGAATCTTATATGTGTTCTGAGGGTTGGGGGGGTTAGAAAGCCTGTCCCACAGTCCTTACATTCATAGAGCCTGTCTCCACTGTGAGTTTGCAAATGTCGACCCTGCTGTGAGGAATCCCTAAAGGATTTCCGACACTCTTCACATTCAAATGGCCTCTGTGCACAGTGAGTTCCTATAAGTCCAGGGAGGAGTGACGCCTCACCAGAGACTTTCCCACACTCCGTGTATTTATGTGGCCTGTCTCCACTTATCTTACATTTATGAGTATTTTTCCCACCATGAGTGCTCACAGGCGTGGTCAGGTGAGACGGACACCTGCAGTCTTCTCCACAGTCCGGACACTGACAGGTCCTGCTTCCAGTGTGAGCTCTACTCCGATTGTTCTCTAGGGAATGATCCAGGAAGGCTCCTCCATACT
>NW_006408964.1:33603-41519 GCF_000296735.1 Chrysochloris asiatica
AGGGTGGAGGGTCAGAGAAAAAGAGGAAGACCCCCAACGAGATGGATCAGCCAGGTGGCATCATTGATGGACTCAAGTGTGCCAGCGGTAGTGAGGCTGGCCCAGGATCGAACATTGTTTCGTTCTGCTGTGCATGGGGTCGCTATGAGTCAGTTCCAACTTGATGGCACCTGACAACAACAACAACAACCACACCTTCTGGGTCAAGTCTAGGTGATTGTTATGTGATGTTAGTTTCAGGTTGTCTGCTGTTAGAGGTTTTCTGTTCAAAAAAACTCCTTTTAGTATTTTATGAGGTTGGTCTGGTTCTTACAGTTTGTTTTGCATTCTGTGTGTCTGAAAGTTACCTAATTCTGCCATCGTATTTGGTGGACTGTTTTTGCTGGACATAGGATTTTTCGTTGGCAATTGTTTTCTTTCAGGGTTTTTTAATATATCATTCCATTGACTTCTTCCCTGCATGGTTTCTGTTGAGAAATTACAGCCTAATCTCATTAGTTCTCTTTTGTAGCTAACTTTTCATTTTTATTTTAACTCCTTTACTGACGGGGGACCAGCCCAGAACCTCCTGGAGGTTCTTAAAGGGAGATGTGGAGTCGGTGAAATGAATTATATGGAGACAATGGGTCATTCTGAGTCTTAGATGATGCTCTTTTTTTACTTAACTTTTTGAACTCCTTATATACCGTTACAATACACCATGATCTCATAATAATCACTTACTTTAAGGTACAATCTATTCTATGATTACATTTTCTTTTGATTAATGAACATTCAGATTACATCAAAAGGAACATAGGGACATCAAAACATTTTCTTGATCCTTTTCATATCCTGATCATTGTACCCCTAACTGCCTCGATAACATCCATCTGTTGTAAGTGATTTTGTTTCTCTCTAATCCTCCCTAAAATGTCAAGTTAACCTTTAAACAAAGTTCTACATCTTAATTTCTAACTCTACCAACATCTATTACTTTCTATAGAATCATTAATCACAATTCGTAATCAAAACAAAATTTTTATTTTAACTGTCGTACATATCAATTACTTATAATTGATTTAACAATATAAAAACAAGAACATCAAAGTACCTGAAATTTTTGTGGTTAAGAATAATCGTAACAATTCCCTTATACTAATAATCTGTCTAGCTAAAACATCTAGTTAAATTTCTACTTATATTCTTACGTGCTCCCATAGCTCTTGTTTCTAGCTACCTTCCAGGTGTCTTAGTGTCCCTGACCAAAACTACACAGGATGTTGATTGTAATGTTAAACTTGAATTAGCAAAGCTTTAGCTGGTGTGGTTTTTTCTAATGGTGAAACTCATTGTTAATGTAAAAGGCAACTATTATAACCTAACATGATTAAGCATAGTGTGAGGGTGTCTAAACGTAATTTTCATTTTTAATATTATAAAAAAATTATCAAATGATTATAAAAAATTATCAACGAACTCTTCAAATAAAAGAAAAAATGAGCCATGTATAAAAGGAATAAACAAGAACTGCAGGGCCTTTGCATGAGGTTTTCCTTGGGGCTTTGCCATCCAGAGGAGACACTCATTGTCCCATTGCTAAAACAATGAGCTTTTCATGCTCAGGGTTCCCCACTGCTCCGCTCTTTGATGGCATGGCCTCCGCCACTTTACATGTTGAATCTTTTCCCTGTTTATCCTGAGGTTACTTACTAGTTCAGCTGTGAGGATGTTGGTTTTCTTTATGCTGGGGTGTCATCCATATTAAAGACAACTATCTCTGTGTCATGAGGACAGAGTCTGGGATATGAAAGTTGATTAGTGTTTCCTCCAAGTGACAGAGAGACTGAAATGTTTCTATGAATGCTCAGGAAACACTGAGGTTATATTCACAGTGGATGACTGACTTGCAAACCAGGGTGAGAATGGTTGTCCAAGTCAAAGAACATCTTCAATGTCCCTGAATTGTGAATGTAAACATTGTTGAGAAGGCATAGGTGTTGTTATGTATATTTCCATATCAGTACATTAAACAACAACTCCATGGATCACGGCATGACAGGGTCTGATCTAGAGCTGGAACACGGACCACCTAGGATTGGAAAATGCTCAAAAGAAACGATGGTCTCAAGAAGGCAGATGATCCGTGAGCGCACAGAGTTCACTTCTTTTGTACGTGGGGTCTCCATGAATCAGAGCAGACTTACCGACACTTAAGAACACCACCAGCTTTGAGAGAGGCACTGAGAAAGCTGGTAAACTGGGATGTTTTAGCAGGGGAAGGCAATGGATGGTATGAAGAGACAATGTGGCTGATGCTCTGAGACACCTGGAAAAGTCTCAAGTGCAGTGAGCTCACAACGGGGAGCCAGACAGAGGATTCCTGGAGGTCCCAGACCTGCCCCAGCATGCCCCTCAACTTTTCAGATTTTGAAATCAACCTGCTGTAGGTTGACTGGAAAAGTCTGAGTCCGCAGATGATGTAAAGAAGGAGGCAGAATCCCACTTCTCTGTTCACAAGCTTCCTGTGAGAACTGCTAAAGAGTGAGGGTCCTCCAGAGAGGAACTCATAAACTTGGGGCTTGATTGGGATTAGACCTTGGGGTACAGTGAGAACGAAGCAGGAGGATATGCATACTTATGTGTATATAAGATACAAAACCAGTTCTCAGAGACAACTCAATTGATGGGCACCCCATGTGTATCATAGTATGATTATGCCTCATTGGTTCTCAGTGGATGGTTTCTCATAAGTAGATTCCCACTCATGGTGCCCCGTGTGTGTCAGAGTAGAACTGTGCTCCACAGGGTTCTCAGTGGATGGTTTCTCATTAGTAGATCCCACTCATGGTGCCCCACAGGGTTTTCAGTGGATGATTTCTCTTAAGTACATCCCACTCATGGTGCCCCGTGTGTGTCAGAGTAGAACTGTGCTCACCGGATTCTCTGTGGTGGATTTTTTCATAACTAGGTCACACGATCATGCCTTTTTTTATGTCAGAGTAGAACTGTGTGAGGGCTGAATAAATGGTTTCTCACACTCCTGACATTTATAGGGCCTCTCTACATTATGGAATCACTTGTGTGAACTGTATTGTGAGGCAAATCTGAAGGCTTTCCCACACTCCTTACATTCATATGATTTCCCTCCACTGTGTACTCTTTATGTGAAAGGAGGGTTAAGTGATGATTTAACATTTCCCCACATGATGAGGCTTTCTGCTCCCATAAAGATTTCCAGCCTCGGAAACCCTGTACAGGATCCCTATAAGTCGGACCCGACTCCACAGCACATAACCACCACCACCACCATCGCATTCCTTACTTTCATAGGGTCTTTCTCCACTGTGGATATTTCTATGTGATCTGAAACTTGAGAAATGGGTAAACCTTTCCCCTGATTCCTTACACTCATAGGGTCTCTCCACTGTGGATTCTTCTATGTACTGTAAGGGCTGAGGCTCTTGTAATGGCTTTCCCACACTGCTTACATTCTTAAGTTCTCTCTCCACTATGAATTCGCGTATGTATACTGAGGGAAGAGGAACATGTAAAGGTTTTTCCACATTCTTGCCACTCATAAGGCTTCTCTCCACTGTGGATTCTTCTATGTTGTATGAGACTTGAGGACTGAAAAAAGGCTTTCCCACACTCCTTACATTCATAGGGTCTCTCTCCACTGTGGATTCTTCTATGTCTTCTAAGGTGTGCAGGTGTTCTAAAGGCTTTCCCACATTGCTTGCATTCATAGGGCCTCTCTGCACTGTGGATTTTTCTATGTCTTGTAAGGTGTGCAGTACTTCTAAAGGCTTTTCCACACTCCTTACATTCATAGGGCCTCTCTGCACTGTGGATTAGTCTATGTATTTTAAGGTGTGAGGTGCTTTTAAAGGTTTTCCCACAGTGGTTACATTCATAAGGCCTCTCTCCACTGTGGATTATTCTATGTACTGTAAGATGTGAGGTTGTGTCAAAGGCTTTTCCACATTCTTTACATTCATAGGGCCTCTCTGCACTGTGGGTTTTTCTATGTCTTCTAAGGGTTGCAGTTGTTTTAAAGGCTTTCCCACATTGCTTGCATTCATAAGGCCTCTCTGCAATGTGGATTATTCTATGTGATTTAAGGTGTGATGTTCTGCTAAAGGCTTTCCCACACTCCTTACATTCATAAGGCTTCTCTCCACTGTGGATTAGTCTATGTGCTGTAAGATGTGCGGTTATTCTAAAGGCTTTTCCACATTCTTTACATTCATAGGGCCTCTCTCCACTGTGGATTGTTGTATGTGTTCTGAGGCTTGAGGGTGTTAGAAAGCCTTTCCCACACTCCTTACATTCATAGGGCTTCTCCGCACTGTGGATTCCTCTATGTGTTGTAAGGTGGGAAGTTGTTTTAAACGCTTTCCCACACTCCTTACATTCATAAGGCTTCTCTCCACTGTGGATTATTCTATGTGTTCTGAGTCTTGAGGGTGTTAGAAAGCCTTTCCCACACTCCTTACATTCATAGGGCCTCTCCGCACTGTGGATTCCTCTATGTATTTTAAGTTGTGAAGTTGTTCTAAACGCTTTCCCACACTCCTTACATTCATTAGGTTTCTCTCCATTGTGGATTATTCTATGTCCTGTAAGATGTGTGGTTGTTCTAAAGGTTTTCCCACATTCTTTACATTCATAGGGCCTCTCTCCACTATGAGTTTGCATGTGTCTACTGCAGTGTGAGGACCGTCTGAAGGCTTTCCCACATTGCTTACATACATAAGGCTTCTCTCCGCTGTGGATTCTTTTATGTGCAGTCAGTTCTGAGGTACACCTAAAAGTGTTCCCACAATCCTTACATTCATAAGGCCTCTTTACATTGTGGACTGCTTTATGTCTCGTGAGCATTGAGATGCGGCTAAAGGCTTTCTCACATTGATTACATTCATAGAGCCTATCTCCACTGTGAGTTTGTAAATGTTGACCCTGCTGTGAGGAATCCCTAAAGGATTTCCCATACTCTTCACATTCAAATGGCCTCTGTGCACTGTGAGTTCCTATAAGTTCAGGGAGGAGTGAAGCTTCACCAGAGACTTTCCCATACTCCGTATATTCATGCGGCCTGTCTCCACTTATCTTATGTTTATGAGTATTTTTCCCACCATGAGTGCTCACAGGCGTGGTCAGGTGAGAAGGACACCTGCAGTCTTCTCCACAGTCCGAACACTGACAGGTACTGCTTCCAGTGTGAGCTCTACTCCGATTGTTCTCTAGGGAATCATCCAGGAAGGCTTCTCCATACTCACAGCATTCAAAAGGATCTACTTCTGTGGGATCTATTTGGTGCACAGAAAGACCAGGAATCCGGCTGCAGGTTTCCCCACACTGGTTGCATTCAGAATGTTCACATAGGTTCTCGATTGCACCAGTTCTGTTAAAAACAGGTAGTGTAAATGTAAACCAATGGTGTCCTCTGCAAACTACTCCATTTTCAAAAAGGAGACAAGAAAAAAAAGTCAGTTATCATGTTGGAAACAAATGTTGTCACATGACAGCATTACCAAACACAGTGAACGTGCATGTCTTTTTCCTGAATTGTCTCAAGATTCATCTAGGACAGCAACTACCATTGCCATCAATGTGTGAGACTTCCTGCTCATTGTGTCCAAGTGAAATATACTTTAAATATTTCGCTGACTAATACTTACGAAAACATTCTTATGTGAATTTTCATGGAACCCATCGTTTTACAACCAGGAATATACACATATACATATACACATGGGTCCTGATGAAGGATTAACACTAGGCAGCAAGCTAGATTGGACCTACAAAGTGGAACGACTTCATGGCACGGAACAACACGTACTCCTTGGAGAGTCAACAAAGGGTTGCTAAAAGTCAGAACTGACTCGGCAAACACAACACATACACATCAGTAGGCTTCAGGGATTCAAATCACTTTGGAACGACTCAGCCATTTCCAACATAAATGAGGAAAAGTGTCCAGATTGTATAGCAATCAAAACTGTTGCTTACTAGAATTTCATTTGATGAAGAAACAATCACTGGTACTGCATTCAAGGATGGTGAGCAAACCACCAATATGAATGGTATCGCTCTACACACTCCTGCAACAATCCAAACACCTGCATGGATACCAAGATTCTTACATCACAGACCGGGTATGTTGTAGGACTCTGGAGATCAACAAACATTTAAAACTGCGCAGCCTGACGCCATATCTGAATGGCACACTACTGACGGTTTCTTAATTGACTCACAATTTAAAAGGAAAGAGATTTAACTGTTGGGAAATGCATATGCAACCTTCGTTTGTCCAGCAATTCCTCAATCATAATTGTTCACAGAATGATGCAATTGAAAGACGATGGAGTTCTCCATGAACTATTTGGAGCCCCCTCATTTCAGTGTATTTTGATGTTATGACACCTCCTGAGATTTTGTGAAGCACTAACTTCTGTTGTTTCACACTCACCTCAAATGTTTCCCTTGGTTGTCAAGGTGATCCTTCCAGCCATGTGATTTCTTGATTGCACCTGCGATGCATAATAACCACACTCCGTACATTCATAGGGCCTGTTATATTTCAGATATTGCATAATTAAATGCTCACTGGGAAACTTTTCTCCATCATTAATGTTTCCAGTCATTGATCCAATCATTCAGGTTAAAGTCCATAATTAGAACTAAATGGGAATGATTAGAGGAAACAGAGGTTCCTAGTAAAAAAGACTCAGCCCCATTTTGCTATTCCAGCACTTTGACAAGTGTTAAAATCCAATTTACTAGGAAATACTTCTATCAGAATGGAGAGGGACAGTAACATACACAGGTATCATTAGGAGAGCTAAGTAGAAAGGAATTAGACATACCACACATGTAACGTTACAAAGGGAAGGGGTCTCCGTGTCCACAGGTGCTAAAGGACAACTAAAATCAACAGAGTAAGTTCAGGTATCTGGGAAGTTTTGTCTGCAAGCCAAAAGAAACTTTTAGAAGCTAATTGATTTCCTTCATTCGTGGGCTAAAATTACATTTCCTTGGGCTTCCTGACACATGGGCCTCAGTGACTGTGATTTCCAGTCTCCTCAGATTTTTCCTTAGCTTCTCTGAGAAAACAAATGGGTAGAGCTACCAAGGAGCTCAGGAGTCCCAGTGCGGTGATGTAGGAAAAATCCCCCAGTCACCTCTAGGAAAATGTACACAAGTTCCCTCAGCATTGAAACCAAGGTGATGACACTTCACAACATGGAGCTCATGGAGAAATGTACATCGCAAGGAAGACCTTGATGACCAATGAAAGATTCCTTGTCACCAAGATAGTACTCTGTTCTCTAGAAGCTCTGATGATTGAGAGATGTGAGTTTATCTGCATCAAAATCATGACATCAAACTTGCCAGAAACCCAATAAAACTCTCACAAAGGCACCCACAGGACAAGTCTCTCAGTGCATGAAAGTGTCCCTTGAAGTCCATGCTATGCTGATGGAACTTAAAGAGGCCCAAGGCTTATTTTATTCACAAGAGAAATGAAAGCTCAATTTAGTGCTCAGAGCTTTGTATGACGGGAATCCTGGATACATGAGCTCTATATAGAAGGGGACCATGCCTTTTATTTTACAGGGTGTTCCCATTGCTCATTCCATATAAGCAAGCACAGTTGATGAGTAAAATATTTTTGTTCACTAAAGGAATAAAAAAAAGAAAAAGGAAGATGCCATTCATACCGACTGAAGCCAGGTTTCTCAAGGTTTCCATCATCACGTCTCTGTAGAGTTTTCTCTGAGCAGGATCCAGCAAATCCCACTCTTCGTGCGTGAAGACCACAGCCACATCTTCAATGATCATTGTACCCTAAAACACCCCACACATTCTCCGTCAGCAAGGCAGCACAGACTCCAACATGTCTAAGAACAAAAGGTGAGGCTGCCATTCCT
>NW_006408964.1:75349-76158 GCF_000296735.1 Chrysochloris asiatica
GAAACACCTTAGTCTTCAACCCAACAGGTCTGCTTTTGAACACGTCACAGAGGTCTTTTGAAGCATATTTGCCTAACACAATATGTCACTTGAGTTTCCCTTTGCTTTTTTGAGAGATGGGAACATAGAGAGTGGACTGTGGTTTGTTCTAAGCTAGGCCTACGTCCCCGTTGAGTGTTAGGGTTAGGACTAGGGTTAGTGTTAGTGGTAAGGGTTGGCCTAGGGCTAGGAGTCAGACTTGGTCTAGGTTTTAGTCGTACTGTTAGGTTTCATTTTTGTTTATTTACCTCCTGGTTTTTTTATTTTCTTGAAATGTGATTGATTTTCTCCTCAATTGGAAGTTCTGTAACTACATTTCTATTCTGTTTTTACTTTGTGGGTTGTTTTGGTTGTGCTTATAGCAGGTATATCTCTAGCTCTGTTTTCAGTCTTACTGATCAGTTTGACTTTGCATGCTTCTGTATCTAGACTCCTGATGTGGTGTTATAGGACTGCAAACCACAAGGGTGAGAGTTCAAACCCAGCAGCTGCTCCAAGGATACCTTATGTAGGGTCACTATGAATCAGAATCAACTTGACTTGACGGCACTTAACAAGAACAACACCATATGGGTCAAGTCTAGGTGATTGTTATGTTGTTAGCTTCAGGTTGTCTGCTGTTAGAGGTTTTCTGTTCAAAAACACTCCTTGTAGTATTTTATGAGGTTGGTCTGGGTCTTACGGTTTGTTCTGAATTCTGTGTGTCTGAAAGTTACCTAATTCTGCCATGGTATTTGGTGGACTGTTTTTGCTGGATATAGGATTCTTCA
>NW_006408964.1:76479-79401 GCF_000296735.1 Chrysochloris asiatica
ATACACCATGATCTCATAATAATCACTTACTTTAAGGTACAATCTATTCTATGATTACATTTTCTTTTGATTAATGAACATTCAGATTATATCAAAAGGAACATAGGGACATCAAAACATTTTCTTGATCCTTTTCATATCCTGCTTCCTTGTACCCCCTAACTGCCCCGATTACATCCATCTTCTGTAAGTGATTTTGTTTCACTCTAATCCTCCCTGAAATGTCAAGTTAACCTTTAAACAAAGTTCTACACCTTAACTTCTAACTCTACCAACATCTATTACTTTCTATAGATTCATTAATCACAATTCGTAATCAAAACAAGATTTTTTACCGTAACTGTCGTACATATCAGTTACCTATAATTGATTTAACAATATAAAAACAAGAACATCAAAGTACCTAAAACTTTTGTGGTTAAGAATAAACATAACAATTACCTTATATCTCTTTAGCTAAAACATCTAGTTAAATTTCTACTTATATTCTTACGTGCTCCTGCAGCTCTTGATTGTTTCTAGCTACCTTCCAGGTCTTAGTGTCCCTGACCAAAACTACACAGGATGTTGATTGTAATTTTAAACTTGAATTAGCAAAGCTTTAGATGGTGTGGTTTCTTCTAATGGTGAAACTCATTGTTAATGTAAAAGGCAACTATTATAACCTAACATGATTAAGCATAGTGTGAGGGTGTCTAAACGTAATTTTCATTTTTAATATGATTATAAAAAATTATCAAATGATTATTAAAAAATTATCAAAGAACTCTTATACTAAAATTAAAAAATGAGCCATGTATAAAAGGAAATAAGAACTGCAGGGCCTTTGCATGATGTTCTCCTCGGGGCTTTGGCATCCAGAGGAAACACTCATTGTCGTGTGGCTAAAACAATGAGCTTTTCATGCTCAGGGTTCCCCGCTGGTCCGCTCCTTGATGGCATGGCCTCCGCCACTTTACAACTTCAATCTTTTCTCTATTTATCCTGATGTTGCTTACTGGTTCAGTTGTGAGGATGTTGGTTTTCTTTATGCTGGGGTGTCATCCGTATTAAAGACAACTATCTCTGCGTCATGAGGACAGAGTCTGGGATATGAAAGCTGATTAGTGTTTCCTCCAAGTGACAGGGAGACAGAAACATTTCTATGAATGCTCAGGAGACACTGAGGTTATATTCACAGCGGAAGACTGATTTGGAAACCAGGGTGAGAATGGTTGTCCAAGTTAAAGAACATCTTCAATGTCCCTGAATTGTGAATGTAAACATTGTTGAGAAGGCATAGGTGTTGTTAAGTATATTTCCATTTCAGTACACTAAACAACAACAACTCAATGGATCACGGCACGTTACGGTCTGATCTAGAGCTGGACCACGGACCACCTACGATTGGAAAATGCTCAAAAGAAACGATGGTCTCAAGAAGGCAGATGATCCGTGAGCGGACAGAGCTGACTTCTTTTGTACGTGGGGTCTCCATGAATCAAAGTAGACTTACCGGCACCTAAGAACACCACCAGCTCTGAGAGAGGCACTGAAAAAGCTGGTAAACTGGGATGTTTTGGCAGGGGAAGGCAATCGATGGTGTGAAGAGACAATGTGGCTGATGCTCTCAGAGACACCTGGAGAAGTCTCAAGTGCAGTGAGCTCACAACGGGGAGTCAGACAGAGGATTCCTGGAGGTCCCAGACCTGCGCCAGCATGCCCCTGAACTTTTCACTTACTTTGAAATCATGCTGCTGTGGGTTGACTGGGAAAGTCTGAGTCTGCTGCAGATGATGTAAAGAAGGAGGCAGAATCCCACTTCTCTGTTCACAAGCTTCCTGTGAGAACTGCTAAAGAGTGAGGGTCCTCCCAGAGAGGAATTCATAAACTTGGGGCTTGATTGGGATTAAACCTTGGGGTACAGTAAGAACCAGTAGGAAGTGTATACTTAAGTGTATATAAGATACAAAACCAGTTCTCAAAGACAACTCAATTGATGGGGACCTCATGTGTGTCATAGTATGACTATGCTTCATGGGTTCTCAGTGGATGGTTTCTCATAAGCAGATCCCACTCATGGTGCCCCATGTGTGTCAGAGTAGAACTGTGCTCACCAGGTTCTCAGTGGTGGATTTTTTCATAAGTAGGTCCCACCTATCATGCCTTTTTTGGTGTCAGAGTAGAACTGTGTGAGGGCTGAATAAATGCTTTATCACTCTCCTGACATTCGTAGGGCCTCTCTACATTATGGAATCACTTGTGTGTATGGTATTGTGAGGCAAATCTGAAGGGTTTCCCTCCACTGTGTACTCTTTATGTGAAAGGAGGGTTAAGCGATGATTTAACATTTCCCCACATGATGAGGCTTTCTGCTCCCATAAAGATTTCCAGCCTCGGAAACCCTGTACAGGATTCCTATAAGTCGGAACCGACTCCACAGTACATAACCACCACCACCATCACATTCCTTACTTTCATAGGGTCTTTCTCCACTGTGGATATTTCTATGTGATCTGAAACTTGAAATATGGGTAAACCATTCCCCTAATTCCTTATACTCTTAGGGTCTCACCACTGTGGATTCTTCTATGTACAGTAAGGGCTGAGGCTCTTGTAACGGCTTCCCCACACTGCTTACATTCTTAAGGTCTCTCTCCACTATGAATTTGCTTATGTATACTGAGGGAAGAGGAACAAGTAAAGGTTTTTCCACATTCTTTCCACTCATAAGGCCTCTCTCCACTGTGGATTCTTCTATGTTGTATGAGACTTGAGGACTGAAAAAAGGCTTTCCCACACTCCTTACATTCATAGGGCCTTTCTCCACTGTGGATTCTTCTATGTGTTCTAAGGTGTGCAGTTGCTCTAAAGGCTTTCCCACACTGTTTACATTCATAGGGCCTCTCCGCACTGTGGATTTTTCTATGTCTTCTAAGGTGT
>NW_006408964.1:79501-84512 GCF_000296735.1 Chrysochloris asiatica
TTTCCCACACTGTTTACATTCATAGGGCCTCTCCGCACTGTGGATTTTTCTATGTCTTCTAAGGTGTGCAGTTGCTCTAAAGGCTTTCCCACACTCCTTACATTCATAGGGCCTCTCTGCACTGTGGATTAGTCTATGTCTTTTAAGTTGTGAGGTACTTTTAAAGGTTTTCCCACACTGCTTACATTCATAAGGCTTCTCTCCACTGTGGATCATTCTATGTAGTTTAAGATATGAGGTTGTTCTAAAGGCTTTTCCACATTCTTTACATTCATAGGGCCTCTCCTCAGTGTGCGTTCTTCTATGACTTCTAAGGGTTGCAGTTGTTTTAAAGGCTTTCCCACATTGCTTACATTCATAGGGCCTCTCTGCAATGTGGATTACTCTATGTGATTTAAGGTGTGAGTTTCTGTTAAAGGCTTTCCCACACTCCTTACATTCATAAGGCTTCTCTCCACTGTGGATTACTCTATGTGCTGTAAGATGTGCGGTTTTTCTAAAGGCTTTTCCACATTCTTTACATTCATAGGGCCTCTCTCCACTATGGATTATTGCATGTGTTCTGAGGCCTGAGGGTGTTAGATAGCCTTTCCCACACTCCTTACATTCATAAGGCTTCTCTCCACTGTGGATTACTATATGTGTTCTGAGGCTTGAGGGTGTTAGAAAGCCTTTCCCACACTCCTTACATTCATACGGCCTCTCCGCACTGTGGATTCTTCTATGTGTTGTAAGTTGTGAAGTTGTTCTAAACGCTTTCCCACACTCCTTACATTCATAAGGCTTCTCTGCACTGTGGATTATTCTATGTGTTCTGAGTCTTGAGGGTATTAGAAAGCCTTTCCCACACTCCTTACATTCATAGGGCCTTTCCGCACTGTGGATTCTTCTATGTCTTGTAAGTTGTGAAGTTGTTCTAAACGCTTTCCCACACTCCTTACATTCATTAGGTTTCTCTCCACTGTGGATTATTCTATGTCCTGTAAGATGTGCTGTTGTTCTAAAGGCTTTCCCACATTCTTTACATTCATAGGGCCTCTCTCCACTATGAGTTGGCATGTGTCTACTGCAGTGTGAGGACCGTCTAAAGGCTTTCCCACATTGCTTACATTCATAAGCCTTCTCTCCGCTGTGGATTCTTTTATGTACACTCAGTTCTGAGGTACACCTAAAAGTGTTCCCACACTCCTTACATTCATAAGGCCTCTTTACATTGTGGACTGCTTTATGTCTCGTGAGCATTGAGATGCGGCTAAAGGCTTTCTCACATTGATTACATTCATAGAGCCTATCTCCACTGTGAGTTTGCAAATGTCGACCCTGCTGTGAGGAATCCCTAAAGGATTTCCCACACTCTTCACATTCAAATGGCCTCTGTGCACTGTGAGTTCCTATAAGTCCAGGGAGGAGTGAAGCTTCACCAGAGACTTTCCCACACTCCGTATATTCATGCGGCCTGTCTCCACTTATCTTACATTTATGAGTATTTTTCCCACCATGGGTGCTCACAGGCGTGGTCAGAGGAGAAGGACACCTGCAGTCTTCTCCACAGTCTGTACACTGACAGGTACTGCTTCCAGTGTGAGCTCTACTACGATTGTTCTCTAGGGAATCATCCAGGAAGGCTCCTCCATACTCACAGCATTCAAAAGGATCTACTTCTGTGGGATCTATTTGGTGCACAGAAAGACCAGGAATCGGGCTGGAGGTTTCCCCACACTGGTTGTGTTCACAACGTTCACCCAGGTTCTTGATTCCACCAATTCTGTTAAAAACAGGTAGTGTAAATGTAAACCAATGGTGTCCTCTGCAAACTACTCCATTTTCAACAAGGAGACATGAAACAAAAAGTCAGTTATCATGTTGGAAACAAATGTTGTCGCATGACAGCATTACCGAACACAGTGAACACGCATGTCTTTTTCCTGAGTGGTCTCAAGATTCATCTAGAACAACGACTACCATGTCCATCAATGTATAAGACTTCCTACTCATTGTGTCCAAGTGAAATATGCTTTAAACATTTCGCTAACTAATACTTACTAAAACATTCTTATGTGAATTTTCATGGAACCCATCGTTTTACAACCAGGAATATACACATATACACATGGTTCCTGATGAAGGATTAACACTAGGAGGCAAGCTAGATTGGACCTACAAAGTAGAACGACTTCATGGCACGGAACAACACGTACTCCTTGGAAAGTCAACAAAGGGTTGCTAAAAGTCAGAACTGACTCGGCAAACACAACACATATATATCAGTCGGCTTCAGGGATTCAAAACACTTTGGAACGACTCAGCAATTTCCAACATAAATGAGAGAAGTGTCCAGATTGCACAGCATTCAAAACTGTTGTTTTAATAGAATTTGAATTTAATGAAGAAACAATCACTGATACTGCATTCAAGGATGGTGAGCAAACCACCCATATGAACGTGTCGCTCTACACACTCCTGCAACACCAAACACCTGCATGGATACCAAGAGTCTTATATCACAGACTGGATATGTCATAGGACTCTGGAGATCAACAAACATTTAGAGCTGCTCAGCCTGCCACCATATCTGAATGGCACACTACTGACGGTTTCTTAATTGACTCACAATTTAAAAGGAAAGAGATTTGACTGTTGGGAAATGCATATGCAATCTTCATTTGTCCAGCAATTACTCAATCAAAATTGTTCACAGAATGATGCAATTGAAAGACGATGGAGTTCTCCATGAACTATTTGGAGCCCCTCATTTCAGTGTATTCTGATGTTATGACACCTCCTGAGATTTTGTGAAGCACTAATTTCTGTTGTTTGCATCACACTCACCTCAAATGTCTCCCCTGGTTGTGAAGGTGATCCTTCCAGCCATGTGATTTCTTGATTGCACCTGCAATGCATAATAAACAGGTGTTACTCTTCAGATGTAGTAAAATTAAATGCTCACTGGGTAACTTTTCTCCATCATTAATGTTTCCAGCCACTGATCCAATCATTCAGGTTAAAGTCCACAATTAGAATCAAATGGGAATGATTAGAGGAAACAGAGGTTCCTAGTAAAAAAGACTCAGCCCCATTTTGCTATTCCAGCACTTTGACAAGTCTTAAAATGCAACGTACTAGGAAATACTTTGATCAGGATGGAGAGGGACAGTAACATACACAGGTATCATTAGGAGAGCTAAGTAGAAAGGAATTAGACATACCACACATGTAACGTTACAAAGGGAAAGGGTCTCCATGTCCACAGGTGCAAAAGGACAACTAAAATCAACAGAATAAGTTCAGGTATCTGTGAAGTTGGGTCTGCAAGCCAAAAGAAACTTTTTGAAGCTAACTGATTTCCTTCATTAACGGGCTAAAATTACATTTCCTCGGGCTTCCTGACACATGGGCTTCAGTGACTGTGATTTCCAGTCTCCACAGATTTTTCCTTAGCTTCTCTGAGAAAACAAATGGGTAGAGCTACCACAGAGCTCAGGAGTCCCAATGTGGTGTTGTAGGATAAATCCCCCAGTCACCTCTAGGAAAATGTACACAAGTTCCCTCAGCATTGAAACCAAGGTGATGACAGTTCACAACAACATGGAGCTCATGGAGAAATGTACATCACAAGGAAGACCTTGATGACCAGTGAAAGATTCCTTGTCACCGAGATAGTGCTCTGTTTTCTAGAAGCTCTAAAGATTGAGATGTGAGTTTATTTGCATCAAAATCATGACATCAAACTTGTCAGAAACCCAATAAATGTCTCAGAAAGGCACACACAGGAAAAGTCTCTCAGCGCATGAAAGTGTCCTCTGAAGTCAATGCTTACTGGTGGCACTTAGAGGGGCCCAAGGCTTTTTTATTCACAAGAGAAATGAAAGCACATTTCAGTGCACAGAGCTTTGTATTAGGGGAATCCTGGATGCATGAGGTCTATATAGAAGGGGACCATGCCTTTTATTTTACAGGGTGTTCCCATTGCTCATTCCATATAAGCAAGCACAGTTGATGAGTAAAATATTTTTGTTCACTAAAGGAATAAAAAAAAGAAAAAGGAAGATGCCATTCATACCGACTGAAGCCAGGTTTCTCCAGGTTTCCATCATCACGTCTCTGTAGAGTTTCCTCTGAGCAGGATCCAGCAAATCCCATTCTTCATGGGTGAAGACCACAGCCACATCTTCAATGATCATTGTACCCTAAAACATCCCACACAGTCTAGGTCAGCAAAGCAGCACAGACTACAACATGTCTAAGAACAAAAGGTGAGGCTGCCATTCCTGGGACATGAGATTCCACAGGTACATAACACCAGGTTCTGTGCTCTCACGAGATTTGCTCTAGGGAACAACTATCCGCTTTGTTCTTCACTGATGCCGTTCATTTTCTCACTGACAGCATCTTGTTTGAAAAACTACCAACACATATTGGTTACCCAAAATGGGAGGGGAGGAGGGCTACAAAGGGAAGAAGTGACTGGCTTCCAAGCTTCCAAGAGGGACCCTAGATCCAGAGGGCATGGAGGGAGGTAGAATCTCCACTGAGCAGTATCCAATCTGTCTAGGCGGGACTGATGAAAGGAGATGCGGATAGGTCTCCTGTGATACAACAGTGAATAATTGTTATCAGGACTGATTGTGAGGGTTGCAAATGTAAAGGTAGACATTTTGTAGCAAGGAGGGGAGTGACTGACTTTACAGACTAGAAGCAGAGGTCCCTGGGACTTTCGGGAGCCAAGCCCCTATTGCCGTTTGACACAGTCCCTGCAGAGAAGTGGCATCAGATGGTCTTTTGGGAATGCACCTGTTGTCTCTTTTCCTGGGGTAATTCTGATTCCACTTGTGGGGATATATTGTATTGCCACATTCACGGCTCCCACTGTGAGTTCTCCAGAGTTTAGCAAAAACCAGTCTTGCAACAATTGTATCAACTTTACTGGATCAGACTCAAAGGGAATTTTAGATAAACTAAGGTAGCATGACCTATTCCCTCCCACAGAAAAACCCGAATACGAAGCAGGTGC
>NW_006408964.1:86373-90338 GCF_000296735.1 Chrysochloris asiatica
GCTCCACGCGTGAGACCGGAAATGGAAGGGAGATGGGCGGAGTCAGTGGGCGTGTCCCAGGGCGAAGGCCTTAATTACAAACGGGAAACCAAACCAAACCTGAGCAGGGAATGTAAGGGAGGATGGTAATCGGGTAATGGGGATTCCACACTCACCGACCCGGGTCCCCTGACTGTGGAATGAGAAGAGCACTTTGCTCCTTAAGGACGCACATCACGTCACCAGAGGACCTAAGGACATCCGCGACCCTCCTACCTCCGACATGGGAGGGCGAAAAAGAGAGGAGGGCGGGATGGAGAGAGGGAGCGGCGCACTCGAACCTTAATATGAGTCTGCGGGGCACCTGCGGGTGGTGGGGTGGAACCAGGCGATGGGAGGCAGAGTCCACATGTACCTGTCACTGGAGTAGAAGGAAGCCCAGTGAGAACTCAAACTTCGCTTGCGGTATTTGTGCTGGTTTGGTGCATCAGAGAAACGGTTCCGTGCGGAAACATAGTGGAATCTCGCTGATTATTCTCGTGGTGTTCAGTGGATTCTCTGGCATTTGGAATCTAGTCCATATTGTCCTTGTTCCCTCTACGGAGAAAAGCATAGGGTTTCTTCAACTAGAATATGAAGAGAAATGCAGATTTCAGTCATCCAACATACGCTTCTGGGGCAGAGAAAGTTCCAAAGTTCAGATTTGACCCTTTGAAACAGTTTCACTGTTGTTGGCAGACATAGTTTCTTCGCTCTTCATAAACATTTCCCCATCTTGAATTGTTTACGTCTGTAGTTCGGTTTCTGTTTCAGGGATTGTCATCGCTTGCATATCACCTGTCTTTCCGTAATGGCTTGATTCACACTAATAGGGACAGACTAGGGGTAAGGGGGCAGGGAACTGAACCTGAGACCATGATAGAAAAAATACCATCAGGTGTGAGAACAACAAGGAACCCAAAACAACAGCCAGTCAGATATTCTGTCAAAAGAGCAGGAGGTACAGACAACCACAAAGAAAACAGAAGGTGTATCACCCCATTCCTGACAAGCCTGTGTCCTCTTACTAACAATAAAATAAGCATTCCTCCACTTTAATAAGACAATCAGTGAGGGGCAGCCTCAGACCAGACCCTGGGAGACAACATCTGGGACCAGGAATAGAAAACTGTACTTAATCCAGGATCCATAATCCACAGGGTCTTTTCCACTCACACAGACAGACCCAATTCTGTCTTTAAAGTGTGGTTTTGCTTTGCAATAAATGGTTTCTGACGGAATACTTGTCGTCTGCATGAAATTGAGAGGCAGTGATTCAGTTGAGGCTGATTCTTCAGACTCCTGACAGAGGGGGAGGAGGGAGAACCTAGTCTGATCTCTATAAATGGTGAAGACACTCAGAGAGTTTTCCAAGATGAGAGGTAGGAAGATGCCAGCTGTTTTGAAGGCCAATAGGTAATAGCAGAAGCACCTTTGAAAACGGCAGTTACAGTGTTTTTATTTTTATATATGCCTTTAGCATACTGTGTAGTGATCTTCAGGGTACAACATGATCAGTATCAATCTTGATACACAGTCAGAGAATCTACCCTGCCATAGAGTATCATCACTGACGGAAAAATAATCCAGGAAGACATAGTTGGGAAATGTGAAAGGAAAGATTTAGCAGTGAGACTTGGAGAACATATATGTGGGTTACATACATGATTGATTAACATGCATCTTTGCAAACACTTGCTTTTCTGTGTGTTTCACTAAAGTCACAGGACAATGGAAAGACAGGTCTCAGTGGGAGAGGGGGGCTGGAAGCATTGGCAGTGGGGACCTCACTGGATCTCGAGCTCAGCACTCAGCTGTCCCCCATCAGTGCCGAGAGTGTACAGATGAGCCGCTACACTCACTAGAAGCAAAATGACATCGGAACCACCCACATCCAGCAACGCCCACAAGAACAGCTGCCCACATCAATGTGGATGACACTCAAAAGCATCCCAAGGATGTGACCTTCAGACTGGAGAAGATATGATCATGGTGGGACACACTGAAATGACAGGAAAACTGACCCAGATCTAGTTATTAGCAACTCCAAAGTCCAGCTAAATTGAACAAGTAATGTCCTTTCCATGGGTCAATTGTACAAAGTCATGTGTGAAAACCCCTTCATTTTGGTTTTATTTTAGCTAACTTCACAAGGACTTTTTTATCTACACTAACACCTGGATCTTAGGAAGTTCCGTTTATTTTTATTGAAACAAGTATTTTAAAAGCTAAGTAATGAATGACCCATTCCTGGGGATACAGTTAAATACAACAATAAAACTAAAGTCGCACTGATTACAGTGTTATGGCATAATGGAAGAATTCAGTTGTTATGCCATCAAAGTGTGTCTTACTGTGATCCTATCTGTGACTTTTTAACACCAGATAAAATAAACAGTCCTCTTTGTTTGAGAAGGTCATATCAGCTAGTTAGTTTGGAAACAGATGAATGATATTTGGTCCACATATCTGTCAGAGCTCTTGTAGGTTATGATGGTTCAAGATGGCCACCTTAGGTCCCCAGCTGCCTGGACTGGACTATTTGTCCTGGCTCCACCCTGGAGACCTAAGTGGAAGAAGGCTGGGGAGGAGACAGTGTTGAGTAAGCACAGAGTGACCAGTTTCTGGCTTCCTCTCAGACTCAGGACAAGACCCCACCCCGAGGGCATTTGCACTAAAGGAAGAAGAGGCTCTAGCCTCCAGAACTCAAGCCTGGGTTCTTCATGTAGCTCTAGGCAAACGGGATCCCAGTAGGGAAGATTGGTTTATTCCTGAGCATGGAAGGAACCAGGCCTGGCCAGGCTGACACACTTTAACGTAAACTCCTTCAGGGAGGCAGGGGTCCAATGTTGAAGTTGTGGGGTCACCCATGTAGCTGGGTCTCTTATCGATAAACACGCACTTGGTAATTTTTATTGACATGGGTGAAGTTTGAGGAAGAACACATATTCATGCTTTGTAAATGGATTCACTATGGATCACTCATTCATTTGGGTATACTTTAAAACTTTCTACTGTACAGATTGGATACATTAGACACTAAAGACAGAAGACCAGAAGAGTTGTTGGATGACATCAAGAACATCATACAGGAAGAAAGCAAAAGGTCATTAAGAAGACAAGAAAGAAGGGAAAGATCAAAATGGATGTCAGAAGAGATTCTGAAACCTGCTCTCCAGTGTAGAGATGCTAAAGCAAATGGAAGAAATGAGGAGGTCCAAGAGCTGAACACAAAAATTTCTAAGGGCAGCTCAAGAAGACAAACTTAAGTGTTATAAGGAAATGTACAAAGATCTGGAGTCAGGAGACCCAAAAGGAAGAACATATTCAGCGTTTCTCAAGATGGGGAAACAAAGAAACAAATTCAAGCTTCGACTGTCGTTATTGAAAGATTGTCTGTGCAAACTATTGAATGATGCAGAAAGCATCAAAATCAGATGGAAGGAATACACACACACTGTACCAAAAGGAAGTGGTGTATGTTCAACTGTTTCAGAAAGATTTTCGGTCTTGGAAACCCTCAAGGCCCTTCTCCCCTGTCATATAGGGTCACTACAAGTCAGATTTGATGGGGCAGGGTTTGCATTTGGAGGGGTCCTTTAGTTGTGCCAACAGCATGAGAACCATTTGGAAACTATCATTACAGAATTCGAGCTGGGAATGTGGTAGTCCACACATTGAAAAACATCTTTGGGGGAATGTTTAGGAACATAAGAGCCCTCAGGGAGCTCAACATCTGAGACCTAACATCACAGAATCACCCAGTGCTACAAACAGTGAAACTGTCTGACTGCCAACCAGAAGTCGGTGATTAGAGTCCACCCAGAGGAGGTGCACTTAAAAAATCATCCACTGAGAACCCCGTGGGGCCCAGTTCTACTCTGACACACACGGGGCACCATGAGTGGGATCTACTTATGAAACATCATCCACTGAGAACCCTGTGG
>NW_006408964.1:92258-94180 GCF_000296735.1 Chrysochloris asiatica
AACTACACAGAATGTTGAATGTAATCTTAAACCTGAGCTGGCAAAAACTTTAGCTGGTTTTTCCTAGTGGTGAAACTTATTGTTAGTGTGAGAAGCATTCTTTAGGCCTACGCATGATTGAATATGGTGTGAATGTGCAAGTTCTAAATCTCTAATATATTTCTTACTAAGATTCTACTGAAAACTTTTATTATAAAATCAAGAAAATTAAAAATAAGCTGATTAAAACAAAGAGACAGAGACAGCAGAGTCCCCACATGAGATCTCTCCTGGGGCCCTGTGCCACAAAAGGGGGGACCCATTGTGTCCCTGCTTAACAATGAGCCCTTCATGTTTAGGTCCTCTGCATGGTCTCCGCCACTCCCTTCCTCTAAATCATTCTGCTTACATATCCCTGGGTGTGAATCAAAGACCTATGTCTGGTGTCAAAATCCAGTGCACCATTTATCCATGAAGATGGCCCATCTTGAGAATTTCTTACAATATCTACCCTGTATAGGGTTTCCTAGGAGCGGCTGGGGTGTTTGAGCCATCAACCTTGTGGTCTGCAGTGCAGTGCTTACCCTATAGTGCCATCCAGGACTCCTCTCTCTCTCAAAGTATACACAATGGTGCTTATTTGCCGTGGTATTTGTTCCATCTCATAATGACCCTGTTTAGGGTCTCCTAAGCTGTAAATCTGTATGGCAGAAAAGAGTTTCATCTCTCCTCTGTTTGGCCCTGGTACTCCGTGCAAAAAATCCCAGATCAAAGTGGTCTCACAAGAAAACCATTGGTAAACCGTCTTACAAGGGTAAAAACATTCCAATGTTACCTCAAAGGGCATAAACTCCACAGTCAGATGAATTGTCCGGGGCATTCCGATTCTGTGCACAGTACAACCACCTGGGATGTCGTTAAAGTAAACAAGCCTGGGCCCTACTTGACAACTGTGGAACTGGCAAAACCCTGTGGAGCACAGTTCTACTCTGACACACATGTGGGTGTACTTTTGAAAAATCATCCACTGAAAAAGAAAGTCTGTGTGGCACAGTTCTACTCTGACACACATGGGGGTCGCCATTAGTCAAAGTCAACTCCATGACAAGTGGTTTCTTACTCATATTGTGAGAAATGTTGATACCCACAAACACTGGAGTAAACCAATTTGTACTCACTCATTTTAGTGAGAGCAAGGTTCTCTTTACTTGATCTTGCAAAATCGGCCACCCAACCCATTACACCCATACAGACACACTGCATGACCAGCCGGCCAAGAGTTTTATTCCCCTGTGTCGAAAAAGCCCCTCTTCCAGTTCCCCTTTTACTGGCCACGACTGAGTTTTATAGTCTATCGGAATGCCTCATTTTCACTTCCCCAAGTTCCACAATCTAGCTCGAATGGTGCACATGGTCTTAGTGACTCTATTGCTATTTGAATTCCCTAGTCCTAGAAGGAGCTCTGGTAGCATAGTGGTTATGAATCGGGCTGTGGGTTGCAAGGTCAGCAGTTCGAAACTACCAGCTGTTCCGTGGGAGAAAGAGGAGGCTTTCTGCTCCCGTAAAGATTTACAGCCTCGGAAACCCTGTTCAGGGTCGCTATGGGTTGGAACCAACTCAATGGCACTTAACAACAACAGTTCTAGAATGGATTTCTTTCCTCCCGTGTCGGAAGCCAGCTCCGACACTCTTATTTGGGAGTCCTAGAAGGAGGTATGACATCGGCAAAGAATGAAGCTCATAGAATCGATGGATCTTGTTAGATGGTGAATCTTCTCCTCTTACATTTTATTTACATTTTATTTCTCCTCATGCCTATTTCAGATTCTCAAGCAGCTTTTATACTACTCTATACCATCAATCTATTAATCATTCTTTTCAAAGTAGTGGTTTAAATCATACATATTAATCATTTCAATATAGAACATCAAAATATCAAAATC
>NW_006408964.1:95250-97419 GCF_000296735.1 Chrysochloris asiatica
CACCTTGCTATTTTTAACAAGCTCCCAGAGGAATGTTGTCAGAGGCATGTTGGGAAGGAATGGCCAGCTCATGCTGTAGGTGAAAGTTGTTTTAATGAGCCAGACTCCACCCACTCCCACTCCCCCCATCCCTGCCAACTCTGTTAAATGCCAATCATGGAGCTCATGAACCTTAAAGAATCCAGAGACAAGAACAACACAGTACTACCCTCTTCCAATGAGTGTAGCTGTGCACAACAATGCCGCCAACAGCTGTGAGGTTTTCCTGTATTTCTGCAATCTCTGGTGTCTTGGCGCAGCACTGTAGGATAAGCTCTGGATTGCTAAGCAGAAGGTTGGTGGTTCAAACTCACTCCTTTGAAACCCTATTCAATAGGGTTGTTATGAATCAGAACATCATTGAGGGCACTGAACAACAAGGACAGTTGCATGAAGTATAAAATCCCAAAACCAAACTCACTGTTGTCAAGTCAATGCTGACTCGTAGTCTTCATATATGGACAGAGGAAAATTGCTCCTTATGACCTCCAAGCATTATCAATATCATTACATCCCAATCCCTCAACCCCTCATGAGGGACTCCTCGAAAACCCTATACCAAGTTACTATGAGTTAGAACTGACTCCACAGAACTTAACACCAACAATACCTCCAGCCCCCAAATATGTGCCAACTTGTGTGAGTCATGATTCTCAGTGGATTTTCAGTTCTGTGATGATGTGATATAGCAGGTGTGGGATAAACCCCCATGTTGTGTCTGATGTGATAAACCAGCAAGAGGATTAAGGGTGGGCTGCAATATCTTTTTTTTTTTTAATGTTTTGTTGTGAATTATGTGATAGTTTACATGGGAGAACATTAGCTTTACATTCATCCTATTTTATATCGTTTCATTGTCATGCTTACAATCCCCTCCATGCATCATCAACCAACCAAAGGCTATACCCTGCAAGCTTGCACACAGCCCCCTCTCCCTTTCTGTGTCTAATGTCCCCAGCTGCTCCATCTCTCCACGTCATGATCTCTGCCTCCATCTCAGGCATCACCGTTTCTCTGGGGAGGGTTTCACTCTCCACTCTTTTCCCTTGATGGACCCAGGGACCTCGCTCCTGAACTGCAAAGTCAATCACACCCTCCTTTTGCTATACAACATCTACCTTTACATTTCCAACCCTCACAGTCAGTCCTGATAACAATTATTCACCATTGTACCACAAGGGACCTATCTGCATCTCCTTTCATCAGCCCCACCCAGACCGATTGGATACTACTTAGTGGAGAGTCTACCTTTCTCCACATTCTCTGGATCTAGGCTTGCAATAGCTTCAATCCCATCACACCTGTGTGAGGGGGTTTCCCAGGAGGGTGGCCTGCAACATCTATGTCTTACCAGAGATAAAGCAGAGCAGGGACTGCAGAGCAGGGACTGAAGAGTATCCTTTGGACTGACTTGGGGTCCCTGTGCTGTGAAGCTCCCAGATCCAGGGGAAGGTTCAGATGAAGATGCATGGAGAACTTGAAGGAATGTGGAGCCTCCAGATGCTGAAAGGAGATAAAGCCGGTGCCCCAGAGCCTGTTCTATGAATTTGGAGTTTTCATCTCCTAAACTATGAGAGAATCAACTTCTGTTTGTTAAAACTGCCCCCTTGTGGTATTTCCGTTCTTGCAGCACTGGAGGACTAAGACTCCGAGGCTGCCAATCTTTATGTGAGCAGACAGCTTCACCTTTCTCCTGTGGAGTATCTGACAGGCTTGAACCTCTGACCTGGAGGTTAGCAGCCCGGTGCTTCTTAACCCGCTGCGCTACTAGGCCGTGCAAGTTGGTCAGTCATCATTCAGAGCAAATCACTATGAAGACAATCAAGATGCATGGAAGCAGTGAGGCCAGTGGTCTAGCGGACCACACAAAGAAACATCAGCCTTAGACCCTGACAGCAGAAAGGTAGATAGGGCCTATAAACTTACCCTAACTGACGCCATTTTTGAGTCACGAGTAGCCCCTACCTGCTCAAATCCTGTCTAAGTGGGAAAGTTTTAAGTAGGAACTTTCTCAGCTGCACCTCCCTTTCCCCTCCTAAACACAGTTTATTTCTGCTTATGTCAAATAGCTTACACGTTCATCCAACCCCTGGTCTCTCAAGATAACTGTCCCAGCAGATGAACCCCTAG
>NW_006408964.1:98589-103661 GCF_000296735.1 Chrysochloris asiatica
CGTATTATTTGCTCAGCATACAGGTTGAATAAGTATGGTGAAAGAATACAACCCTGTCTCACACCTTTCCCAATTTTAAAACATTCAGTGTCCCCATGCTCTTTTTAAACAACTTCTTGGTCCAGCTATGTATAACTACTCCTTGAAAAACTGGGTTGGGGCAGCAGTCATTCCCGCTTTTAGGGAGGTTGTAGTCTCTGGCTTGCTGATCCTGAGAGTCTTCAGTGGTGATCTCGGTAAATTGAGAAAGAACTGTGGCCAGCTACCCCTGCCAATTGCTCTGAAAGGGATTACTTTAGAACGTCCTGGGTAGAATGGGAGGGAAATGTGGAATACAACTCAAAATTATAAAAGACACCAGGTTTACTGGTCAGAAATAGACTGAAAGGACCCAAGACTATGGTTCTGGGTCATCATTCAGGAATGGAACCGAATTCACCTTCACAGCTCCATTTTCAGATTTAAACAATAGATCTCTCAGGGGAACAGTAAAACTACTGAGGAAGGAACACGTGAGAGTGTGCAATCACGTGACATCCAAAACACAGCACTGAGCCGAGGATAGAGTTCCCAAGGTGGGAAGGGACTGGAAAGGAGAAGGAATGGAAGCAGGAACCCCATGGAGAGAGTGGGACAATCCAGGTGGTATTTTGGGGATGGTATGGGTCAGAATCCAGCGGATGGCACTTAACAACAACAATCAACAATACGAAACACGTTGTGCGTGGATTGTTGAATGTGCTGCGGATCATCCGCTCTGTTACTCTTCACTCAATTCATAATTAGAAAACACAAAGCCTGCACGTCGCCGTACCATGCCAGCCCCCCAGCACGAGAGATACCATTCATCCTGAAACAGCATCTGGAACAATCTGGAGCAGGTCTGCAATGTCGTGAGCTCACTTTTTGAGTTACATCGATGCGATGGAACACATTACAACTACCCCGTAGAGCGTCCTACACTGCAGCACACGGTTTAACGCGCTGGGTAGCAAGATCGGTTCAAACTCACCAGTTGCTTCTCGGAAACCCTGTACAGGGTCACTGTGAGTTGGAACTGACTCAATGGCTCTTAACAACCACAGCAATCTTTATAGGAGCGAATCACCAGACTTTTCTCTCAAGGTGTCGCTGGGCAGGTTTGAACCGCCGACCTTTTGGTCAGCAGTTGAGTGCTTAAAGGTTGGAACAGTGGGACTCCTATGATCTGAAGTTGACACCTGTAATACTGACAACGTCTAAAGAAAATACAATAGGGCTTTGAAAGGTTCATGGAAAAAAATGGAATCTTCCATGAATGGTCATTATTATTTTAGGAATGGTACTAGCCTCTCTGGAGTCCTGGCATGGCGTTGGAGGTTAAAGTGCTGGACTGCAAAGCTGGTTTGAACCGCAAGGCCAGCAGTTCAAGCTCATCAGTCTCCTTGGAAACCCCGAACAGGGTCGCTGTGGGTCGGAACCAACTCAGTGGCATTTAACAACAATTTTGGTCTCTTTTTGACTTTTTAAGAAAAGTTAAAAGATCACTTTCCCATTCAACAATTGATGCACACTTTGTCTCATCTCATTGACTGTAATGCCCACTTCTTCCCCTTCCTGCCTGCGATTCCTGTTAGATCTGAAATGCTTGCTGATTCTGGGGAGTGTGTACCTCCCTTATGTTACTGTTGTTAACCACAACAACAAGTCCACTCCAAACCTTAGCAACCTTATGCACACGTGAACGAAACAGCGCCCGGTCGTCCTACGTCACAATCGTTGCTACGCTTGAGCCCATCGATGCTGCCATTATGCCAATCCATCTCGTTGGGGTCTCCCTGTTTTTCTCTGACCCTACACCTTATCAAACATGATGTGCTTCTCCAGGGACTGGTCCCTGCTGATCCTAATGGGTATTTGTAGCTGTTTCTCCTCATTCTAAGTTGTGCCTCATCAGCAAATGAAGGTTCCGAAAGCTTTATTCACATCATCACTTTATTCACGTTCACATCTCTACAGTGAGGAGACAGCTCTTCCCTAACCCTATTCTGACTGCCTTCCAGCACCGTGTCTTCAGCACGTTTCAATAGTTACTATTCTGGTGTTACCTGACAGTGTCCCACTGCTACTCATAAGGTTTTCAGTGGCTAAACATTCAGAAGTAACTTTGTCTCTCCTTCTCCCTCGTCTGTCTTAGTCTGGATGCTCCACTGAAAATCTGTCCCCTGTGGGTGACCCTGCTGGTATCTAAAATACCAGAGGCATAACTTCCAGAATCGCAGCAACTCACAAGCTACCACAATAGGGCAAACTGACAGATGCATGCTCAGTTCGCCTGACAGAGCAGTCTATTGTTTGGCTAAAAATTGAGCCCTAGGGGTGAGTTCATCCGTAAACTTTCTGAGGCCCCTTCTTTATGTCTGGATGCATCCCATACAAATGCTGAAGGTGCAATGAGATCTTCTCAATATCCGCAGAAATTAAGCGTGCTGGCTAGTCTGTTATCTGTGAGGGAGAAAGAGGTGGAAATCCACTTCTATAAAGAAGACAGTTTTGGAGACCCTCAGGGGCAGGTCTGTCTTGTCTTGAGGGATCTCTAAGAGTTGGAGGACTGTGTTTGGGTTTGTGGACACCGAGATGTGACAAATGAGAGCTATCTGTGGTATGCAGAGATAAAGTAGAAAGACTTTCAGCCCTGTGTCTAAGTTTGCACAATAGGAGTCTGCACAGCAAATATTCACCACGTGTTCATCCTGCGTGACGCTGGCAGCGGTGGCGGTGGATAGGTGTGTGGTGGGAAGAGGAGGGTGGTTGACTTAATAAATAAAAGCACTTCACCCGACACGAATACTGGATATTATTTGTTTGGGATTTTGTGGCATCAGTTCCTGCCACCCTGGGAAGAAGAGCTATGAAGCAAGTTTTTGCAGATAAGCTTGAGGTTAAGATATAAGCTAAATAGAACCTTCACAGGAAGGGGAGCTTGTGTACTGAGCTGGCCCCGGGCCCGGTGACAACACACACAGGAGAAGCTTAGAAATTGCTGTCATCGGCTGTGTAACATGACTCCAAGGATGACCAGTATAGCAGAGGACCTGGGTGGCTGTCATTTCCTTTGTATGTGGGACTCGGAGCCATTCTACAACGGTGAGGACAACAAGAAATGGAATATACTACATGGAATAGAAGGTCAACAATACACAGCTAACGAATCCTGGTGGCACAGTGGACTAAGCACAGGCCCCATAACCAAAGGTCGGCAGTTCAAACCCACCAGCTGCTCCTCCATGGGAGAGACATGAGGCAATCTGCTCCCATAAAGACAATTGGCCTCAAAAACCCTCTGGGGCCGGTCTACTCCGTCCTACAGAACCACTGTGAGTGAAAATCGACTTTGCTGAGACAGACAAACAGAATTTATAACAAATAGACAAAGGCTGCCTTTGTAAACTATTCTTTTTTTTTTTTTTTTTGCCCGTCTAGAGACTTTTATTCAGGGTGAGGAAGAGGAAGAGGAAGGTGACCTCTGCCGGACAGAGAAGGCAGAAGGCAGAAAAGAAGAGAGAAGAGGAAGAAGAGTTAAACTACTCATTTTTGTTTTATGTCTCTCATACTTGGATCCTCTTTAAAGTGTTGAAGAGCAAAGATGTCAGCTTGAGGACTAAGGTGCACCTGACCCAAGCCATGGTATGTTCAATAACCTCATATGCATATGAAAGCTGGACAGTGAATAAGGAAGATCGTAGAAGAACTGATGCCTTTCAGTTATGGTGTTGGAGGAGAATATTGAAAGTGCCATGGGCTGCCAAAAGAACCAACAGATTTGTGTTGGAAGAAGTGCAGCCAGAGTGCTCCTTGGAAGCCAAGATGGCTAAACTTCATCTCTCATACTTTGAACATATTGTCAGAAGGGACCAGTCACTGGAGAAGGATATCATGTTTGGTAAGGTGGAAGGTCAGAGAAAAACAGGGAGACCCCCAGCGAGATGGATTGGCACAGTGGCACCTAACAACATTTCTCTTATATTTAACAAAATCTGAGGATAGTTACGGAGCCCGGTGGACTGTGGATTACGAGCATGGCTGCTAACCAAAAGGTCGGTGATTTGGACCCACCAGCAACTCCAAGGGAGAGAGACGAAGCACTGTGCTTTCATAAAGATCACAGCTTTGGGACCCTCTGGGCCGGTTTCTGTTCTGTCCTACAGGCTCAGTAGAGCACTGCGTTTGCGTTTGTGGATAGTGAGAGAGAACTCTTGTAGGCAGAGATTAAGGAGGAAGAGTTTCAGATTCCCAAAGATGCCCACGCAGCTGTTCAAGGTACTGAAATGCACAGATTAGGGTGTAGTTAGAGCTACCCTAAAGCCATTTCAGCGTGGGATGGTTCATCCAACTATGGGATTTAAATGTTTCTTTAAAACAGAGACAGACAGAAGATGTCACGGTGCGGACCCTGGCTCATGTGTGGTAGAGAACAACTATGCCTTGTATGGTTTTCTATGGCTGTATTTTCTTTGTAAATAGATTGCCAAATCTTTCTCTCAGGAACTTCTGAGTGGACTTTAACCTCCAACCTATACTTTAGTATTTTACCATTGACACAAAACGTGTATGCATCATTCAACAGAAAACCAAATACTCTGTAAAAACTTAAAAAAAAGTCACATTAAAAAGTGAAGATATCTAATACCTAGTATAACTAAAAGATCATTTTATTAAAAAAGTAATAAAATCCAGGACTTTATAAACAAAACAAAAACAAATCAAAAGATGTTATCAGCGAAGTTAGCAAGGCCAAGCGGAGTGGCATAAACAAAACACAGAAAATATTAGTCACCCTAGGGTTGACCCTGACTTTATTGACCCCAAGTGTGTCAGAGTAGAACTGTGCCCACAGGGTTCTCAGTGGATGACTTTTCATAAGTAGATTCCACTCATGGTGCCCCCGTGTGTGTCAGAGTAGAACTGTGCCCCACAGGGTTCTCAGTGGATGATTTTTCATAAGTAGATCCCACTCATGGTGCCCCCGTGTGTGTCAGAGTAGAACTGTGCTCACAGGGTTCTCAGTGGATGATTTTTCATAAGTAGATCCC
>NW_006408964.1:103821-120792 GCF_000296735.1 Chrysochloris asiatica
TGCCCCGTGTGTGTCAGAGTAGAACTGTGCTCCACAAGGTTCTCAGTGGATGATTTTTCATAAGTAGATTCCATTCATGGTGCCGCCGTGTGTGTCAGAGTAGAACTGTGCCCCACAGGGTTCTCAGTGGATGGTTTTTCATAAGGAGATTCCACTCATGGTGCCCCCGTGTGTGTCAGAGTAGAACTGTGCTCCACAGGGTTCTCAGTGGATGATTTTTCATAAGTAGATTCCACTCATGGTGCCCCGTGTGTAACAGAGTAGAACTGTGCTCCACAGGGTTCTCAGTGGATGATGTTTCATAAGTAGATCCCTCTCATGGTGCCCCGTGTGTGTCAGAGTAGAACTGGGCCCCACAGGGTTCTCAGTGGATGATTTTTCATAAGTACATCCCACTCATGGTGCCCCGCGTATGTCAGAGTAGAACTGTGCCCCACAGGGTTCTCAGTAAATGAGTTTTCATAAGTAGATCCCACTCATGGTGCCCCCATGTGTGTCAGAGTACAACTGTGCTCACAGGGTTCTCAGTGGATAATTTTTCATAAGTAGATCCCACTCATAGTGCCCCGTGTGTGTCAGAGCAGAACTGTGCCCCACAGGGTTCTCAGTGGATGATGTTTCATAAGTAGATCCCACTCATGGTGCCCCTGTGTGTGTCAGTGTAGAACTGTGCTCACAGGGTTCTCAGTGGATGATTTTTCATAAGTGGATCCCACTCATACTGCCCCCATGTATGTGTCAGAGTAGAACTGTGCTCACAGGATTGTCAGTTGAGTATTTTTCATGAACCTATGGCCAGGCCTTTCTTGTGAAGCACCTTTGGATAGACTAGAGCCTCCATCTTTCTGTTAGCAGCTAACAACACCAACCATGTTCACTATTTGTAGGACACATCCTCTCTTGCTGTCTTCTTTTTCTATTCTGCTGGGACATGCTCATGTTTCTGTGAAGAGCAAACAAATGGTTTGCGCTTGACTCCTAACCCAGTGGTTGACTGTGCAGACAAAGCCAAACAGGTCATGGGAGAAATCCCTCATGATCTGCTTCCATAAAGACCACAGCCAAGGAAATCGTACCAAGAACATTGTGCTCTGACACACACAGGGGCACCATGAGTTGAAATCCAATCAGTGGAAACAATGGGTTTGGTTTGGTGTAGAAGCTATGTCAAAACAAAGCCCCTCATTCTGAAATCTAGTTTGTGCCCCAGGCCAATTGATTGTAAGAATTCTCACAGAAGGGTTCCAATAATTATATAAGGTCTGTTGTTTGGTGCTGCGGAGTCATCTCTGACTCCTGGCGACCCCGTGACAGCAGAAGGTAAGGCTTGCTGCCTGATCTTGTGGCATGCTCACAAATCCCATTCAGCTGGAGCCCAGTGTGACTGTGTTGTGTGTAAATTTATCCAGATGACCACTCAAGATTCTCAGGATCAGCAAGGAAGCCTTTATTAGCTGGCCAGCGACTACAACTTCCCTAAAAGCAGGAATGACTAAATGCAGCCCCGACCCAATTTTTCAAGGAGTAGTTACACATAGACAGTCTGACATGATCTTGCACAAATCAGAGGTAGGGTATATGCATAAGCCATTAGGGTGGGGTTAGGGGTTCATCTGCTGGGACAGTTACCTTGAGAGACCAGGGGTTTGGGGTATGCATAAGCTATTTGACATAAGCAGAAATAAACTGTGTTTAGGAGGGGAAGGGGAGGTACAGCTGAGAAAGTTCCTACTTTAAAACTTTTCCACTCAGGCAGGGGCTACTCATGATTCAAAAATGGAGTCAGTTAGGGTCACTTTACATTCCCCACTGGTTTTATCTACACATCAAATCATTGATCTAACAGGCTGACTCTTCAACCGGTAAGGGATTATATTGGGAGCTGAGGACTGAAATTTGACAGCTTGAATTCGTTTTCTAACATAGGTCATTAGGCTATTCATAACATTGTTGTTGTTGTTAAGTGCCATCGAGTCGGGTTCCGACCCATAGCGACCCTGTACAGGGTTTCCGAGGGTGTAAATCTTTACGGGAGTAGAAAGCCTCATCTTTCTCCCACGGAGCGGCTGGTAGTTTCGAACCGCTGACCTTAAGGTTCGCAGCCCGATTCGTAACCACTACGCTACCAGAGCTCCTAACACAGGGGCCTATTAATCGTAACAGCAGCAATATCACTAGGGGTTCAGCAATCGCCGTCATCAGGGTTGTAAACCAAGGAGACCAAGTAAAAACGTTTTTAATACCAATTTCCACTATTTAGGGATTCGTACATATCTTTGAAGGAGCTCTGGTAGCATAGTGGTTACGAATTGGGCTGCGAGCCGCAAGGTCAGCAGTTCGAAACTACCAGCTGTTCCACGGGAGAAAGATGAGGCTTTCTGCTCCTGTAAAGATTAACAGCCTTGGAAACCCTGTACAATGTCGCTATGAGTTGGAACTGACTCCATGGCACATAACAACAACAACAACATCAACAACATATCTTTTAGGTTTCCTCTGACTGAGGCTAAAGTTTCTCTAATTACTCCTGACTGGTTAGTATAAAAACAACAGGTCTCTCCAAGGGCTACACACAGTCCCCCCTGTTTCATAAACAGGAGATCGAGGCCCCTTCTGTTCTGTAAGTCTACTTCCGCAACACAGTCTACTTGGTGCTCCATCCTGGGAAACTTGCCCGGAGAGAACTTTCAAAGATTGGTCTTAGAGCACCAGGGAGGAGGTTCTACAGCAGCTGATCTGGCAATGCCCAGCCCAATCAGTAGGGGAACCAACATAGGGACTCTCTTATACCGGCTGCCTGTTTTGGATTCTAAGTGTTCCCTTCCTCCTTCCCCACGATACACTATACCTGGGGGAGAACGTTCACCATAATACATAGTTCAGGGGAGCAGGTATTAGCAGGTGTTATGCCCAGAATTCGGGGTCCCCAAAGACCACCAAGGAGCCGACACCGATGGAAGTGCACAAGGGTTGTTTATTCAAGCTCGGGCTCAGACTCCACCTCATCTGACACAGCGGATTAGGGATAGATCCCCGAACCCTTTGTCCGCGGGGTTTTTATAGAGTTTTCAAACAAGCTTGGGTTTCTCAGCTTTACAATTTTTGGGATTGGTTAACAATTGGCAAACTATGAGATGTTACAGTTTAATTGGTCAGGACTGGTGGTCTTTGTTGTTAGGCTAGGGCAAAGGAAAACGTCTGGCATCTGGCCTTGAGCTGCCTGGCTATTTATACATATATCATTTTCTTGGAGCTAGAGGACGTGCTAAAGCTTATATACAAAATGGATTCTTCCCTTTGGTCCTACACAGGAACAGCCTGTGAGGCACATCTGTTCAAGCCTGCATTGCGTGCAGGTGAACCAAGCACTGTCAGGAACTAGGTCAAAGTCATCACTTTGTCCGGAACTGGAATCGAAACTCACAGTGTGGTTGCAAACACAAGGGAGCTCAGTATGAGTATGTGGTGGTGACAGAGGGTCTGGTGAGGTGGAGTCAGGCCCCGATGGACCTCTTGGTGGAGCATATGGAGGAGGAAAAAGGGATTCATCATCCTCCTGGTTGGCTTGGAGGATGGAATTGGGGGGTGAGGGCATCTCTTTAGTCACTAAAATACGGCACCCTAATTTCATGGAGCAAGTTTTGTGCCAGGGAGGTGGGTTGAGGAGGGTATTACACCAAATGTCAATGTAAGGAAATTACAAGTGTCCCTGACAGTACATTCCAAACCCTCCGAGCAATTTATGAGTCAAAGGTCCTTGTACCTGGCCAATTCACTCCAAAAGTGGGCCACTCAAGTTTACAAAGACTCCGCAGACACCGCCGACTGAATTTGACCCCATATACATCTTCCTGTTCTGAGGAATAAACATCCCTGAAATAATTTAAAATGCATCCAAGGGGGGAAGTGTCTTTAGAAGGGACCCTTCCATACTTAGTCTTGTAAGAAGAAAAGGGGATTGTGAAAAATAACACAAAAGCCACAAGGATTGGACAGTCTAGGACTCAAGTATGTGTGCTGGATATACGGTGGACCGGGTTTCAAGGCTTTTCGCCCCTGGGCATCCAGACTGCCTACGAGAGTTATAGTTATAGTGCCCGGCATACAATGCCCACCGAGGAACCGCACTGAGGAATGCCACACTAGCTTCTCTTAGTAAGTCCTGTCTCGGCTGGTCCTGGGGGGGTGAGGGGGGTCTGTACCTTTCCCTGAGGATACAAATTGGGTGGGTCTGGGGAGGAGCTAACAAAGCCTTACTCATTCAGCAACACAAAGAAAATAGCATGCAGCTAAAGCTACCCTGTCTGATTGAACAATCCTTGGGGCAGTAATGGCCAGTCATAGACCCAAGAGGAGGGTCAAGGGGAAGCAAATCAAGCTGTGGACGAATGAGCAGGCAGTCCACCTATGGCTCATGAATGGTGACTGTTCAAAACCAGAAAGGACAGGTTAGGAAAGGTCAGTGGGGAAAGGAGGACAAACCAGCACAGAGGAGCCCTCAATTAACAGGATCATTCAGGTGCCTTCCTGGCCACGCCCCTCGCGGGGTTTTTACAAAAGGTGCATCTGCATAAACCTCGGATCTGGTCACTGGAACCGGAACCAGAACCAGTTAGTGAATCACAAATGTGCTGTATGATAACGTCATGGAACTTAAGTTTCGGCCCGATCAGACCCCGAAGCCGTGAGACCGCACAGACTGTTGGCAGCAAGCTGTGTCCAGTTACAATCACTCACACACTCATCAGTCCTTCAGAGGTTACAGGAAAGGCATTAATGGGTTAGTGGATTAGAGGGCCAAGATCAGAAGTCAGGAAAAGGAAAAACAGGCTCGATTTCTCCCCCTGAGAAATACAAACAAACAGGCTCGATTTCTCCCATTGAGAAATAGAGGAACGAGGCTTCCTGGAAGGACATCTGGTGAGGAAGTGAGACTGCGTCCAGTCCTCTCACCAAGTCCCCGTTTGGCTAGCCCTTGAATGGAGTAAGAAGAGGCAGAATAAAAAGCATAATAAAAGGACAAGAGAATTTACCTCCGGAGGCTTTTGAAGGTTAGGCTTCAAGGCCTGTCTAATGACTTTGGCGCCGCAGCGTCGTGGACTCCAGCCAACACCCGCGGCCCTGGAACGTCTCAGGGCGAGCGCGCTCCCAGCCTTCTGGTCACCGCCACAGGGGTGTCGAGTCGAGAGTCGGATCTCGCTGGGCCCTCCAAATGTTGCGTCTCAATTTACCCAGATGACCACTCAAGACTGTCAAGATCAGCGAGGAAGCCTTTATTAGCTGACCAGCGACTACAACTTCCCTAAAAGCAGGACTGACTAAATGCAGCCCCGACCCAATTTTTCAAGGAGTAGTTACACATAGGCAGTCTGACATGATCTTGCACAAACCAGAGGTAGGGTATATGCATAAGCCATTAGGGTGGAGCTAGGGGTTCATCTGCTGGGACAGTTACCTTGAGAGACCAGGGGTTTGGGGTATGCATAAGCTATTTGACATAAGCAGAAATAAGCTGTGTTTAGGAGGGGGAGGGGAGGTGCAGCTGAGAAAGTTCCTACTTTAAAACTTTTCCACTCAGACAGGATTTGAGCAGGTAGGGGCTACTCGTGACTCAAAAATGGAGTCAGTTATAGTAAGTTTATGGTTGCCCCGTGCCAATCCACATTGTTGAGGATGCTCACCTGACCAGCATATGATTTATTCACTATCCTGATAATGGACCAGAGACAAAGTCTCTGCATCCAGCTTCTCAAGGACACCCTGGCTGTCCCTTCTCCAAGATAGCTCAGTTTGTTTAGTTTGAAGAATCCCCTTATCGAAAACTTCCAACCAGAGCTGCCCACTTGTCACTTTAACAAAGCTCTGGATACCCAGGGAGCTTGGTCTCCCACACACATGGAAAGTCACCTCCACATTCCGATCATAGGGACACAAAAGACAGAGCTATTCCCAGAGGCATGGCTGGCCATTGTCTTTCCAAACACCCAGGTATTTGCCTTGGACATCAAAGAGATTGGATGATGTCAGCAGTTGGATATTTAACTAGGGCAGTTTATTTGTTTCTGTGTTTATATATATATGTATTTTTTAACGCCCCTGCTTCTTAAGGCATCTTACAATGAGCACTGTCCTTATGCATTTAAAAATAAATCAACAGTCATTAGCGGTGTGGGCTATTCATAGACCATAATTTCGACTCCCACTTGGCTTGGTCTAATTATACCTAAGAACCCATCACAAATTACAGTCGGGAACTCTTCAACTCCATCAAATATAGAAAACATCATTTTCTATGGCTTTGATCTTTAAAAAAAAATTTTTTTTTTTAACCTCCATCAGCTGTGCAAATGCAGGCAGACGCAACCAAAACACACTCTGAATGTTTCTCCAGAGATATTTTAGACTTTGCATGTTTCTAGCTGGGCTCTCAGTGGCAAAGGCCATGCTGATATGATCTCTCTGTGTGTAAAAACATGACAGTTCTAATTAATCTCCAGTAGGGAGGAGCTGCTTGTTTTTCCAAAGACGCGGCTACGTCGTCTCCTGTTTCATTGTCTTCTGAGTGTTGTTTTATTTTCTGACCCTCAGCATGACCTAGAAGTAACTCGGGAGTCTCAGGGAACCGACAAGATACCTGGACTCAGATTGTTGATGTGCTTAGGAAGCATCAAGTCAGCACTGACTCATGATGGTGTCGCCGTGCCTTGAAGGAAACACTGCCCGATCCTGAGCCTTCCTCACAATGATTGCTACACTTGAACCCATTACTGCTGCTGCCACTGTGCCAATCCATGTCTTTGGGGGTATGTCTTCCTCTTTTTCTCCAGCCCTCCAGTTTACCAAGCATAATGTCCTTCTCCAGGGACTGGTTCCTCCTCATAACATGTCCCAAGTATGAGAGGCAAAGTCTGGCCATAAAGACTTCCAAGGTGCATTCTGGCTGTAGTTCCAACACAGATCTCTTGTTTCTATGGGCAGGCAGCCCATGGCACTTTCAATATTCTTTCCTCCAACACCATAACTCAACTGCATGGATTCTTCTATGGTCTTCCTTATTCACGGTCCAACTTTCACATGCAGATGAGGTTGTTGACAAAAATAGACAGGAAAATAATTCATTTACTTCAAAAGAGGATTATAACAGAGTATAGACGGGCTAACTTGAGTGATGTTGTTATAGTTAATTGTAGTTCCAGCACATAACCACTTTGTAGAGAGTTTCCGAAGAGCAGCTGGTGGGTTTGAACCACTGATGGGTTTGAACCACTGACCTTGTGGTTCACAGTCCAGTGCTGATCCTTGTTGTTGTTGTTGTTGAGTGCCATCGAGTCGGGTCCGACCCATAGCGACCCTGTACAGGGTTTCCGAGGGTGTAAATCTTTACGGGAGTAGAAAGCCTCATCTTTCTCCCACGGAGCAGCTGGTAGTTTCGAACCGCTGACCTTAAAGTTCGCAGCCCGTAACCACTACGCTACCAGAGCTCCTTATCCTACAGTGCCACAATATATAGCAAGAGGGAGGTTGGCAAAGGCAAGATGAAGGTAGCAGAAGACGCAATGGGGAGTGGCAGAGTTAAAGTTGGTTCTGACTCTGAGAGTGTTTCCGAGGAGCAGCTGATGGGATTTGAACCACTACGCTGTGGCTAGCAGTCCAGGGCTTACCCTATAGTGCCAAACCAGGCCTCCAAGAGTTAAAATGAATAGCGGTAAATACTGTTAACTGATGGTATGCGGAAGGGATTGTAATCATCTTAATGAGACAAAGTATAGGATTTCTTGAGTGCAAAGCTGACGATCTGGCTCTGTAAACCTTCACTCAATTCACAATAAAAAAGCTTTTAAAAATTTATTATAAAGCAGCAGAGCTTCTGAAAGGGAACTCAAGCTGATAAAAGACGAGGAGGTAAACAATACAAGTTTCCTTCTAGAGTGTGACCCCATATGCTTCCCCCTTTTGATTTACCAATAAGTAAATGGGTCAGAACCAACTGGACAGCACTTAACAACAACAACGTTGTTGGAAAACCGGGAGGCTGTTGTTGAGATGATTGTAACTCACTGTATGCACAACAAATTCAAACAATTCTGAGTCCTGCATCAGAATTGCACCTCACTGTCCTGCTGCCACTGGGCCTGTCTTCTCTTTGGGGTTCTCCCTCTTTGTTGTTGTTAACTGCTGTGTCAGGTTTGACTCATAGAGACCCTATATAAGGTTTCTGAGGACCCCTTCCTAAAATGTTTTAGAATTTCTAATCAGATCCTTGGGAATACAGTGGCTCTGTAGGAGAAACACTGGACTGCGAACCACAAGGTCGGTGGTTCGAGCCCACTGGTAGCTCCCTGGAAGAAAGATGAGGCTTTCTGCTCCCGCAGAGATTTACAGCCTTGGAAACCCTATACAGGGTTGCTGTGAGTCAGTCCCAACACAATGGCTCTCAACAACAACAACAATCAGATCCTCTGTAAGCTTGGTCATCTAAGTGCTGAAGCATGCCACGTGTCTGTGTATATTTTAGCTGCTGTGGCGTTAGCTCTGACTCACAGCGACCTTGTGTAACGAGAAGGGCACGGTCGGTCATGCACCAAGTTCCCTCTCCTTGTCCTACTTAAGTTCATTCTTGCAGCCTTCCAACCTGGGGGTGGGTTGGGGGTGGGGGTGCTCATCTTCCAACATTCTTTCCAACAATATTCTGCTGTGAACAATACCGTTTTCAGGAGCTCATTTTCCGAAAAGGAACAGCTAGTGGCATAGTGGTGCAGCATCCAGCTGCTTCAATGCCCATCAATGGAAGAATGAATGAGTAGTGGAATACTACACAGCCCTGAAGAATGTGAAACACCTCACAGCATGGATGAACCTAGAGGACATTATGCTGAATGAAATTGTTGTTGTTATGTGCCGTGGAGTTGGTTCCGACTCATAGTGACCCTGTACAGGGTTTCCAAGGCTGTAAATCTCTACAGGAGCAAAAAGCCTCATCTTTCTCACGCAGAACAGCTGGCAGATTTGAACTGCTGACCTTGAAGTTGGCAGCCTGACTCGTAACCACTACGCTACCAGAGCTCCTTTGAATGAAATTAGTCAGTCACAAAAGGACACACATTTCATGAGATCACTATTGTAAAAAAATAATAATAAATCAAGAAAAGGTTTTCATAGTAAAAGAAACGTCCTTCAATGGTTACAAGGGGTGGGATAGACCAGAGAATAATTTACTAGTTAGAAGACTGTTGGTGTTTAACTGCCATCGAGTTGGTTCCGAATAATACCGACCATTTGTAGGGTTTCCGAGGAGCGGCTGTTGAGTTTGAACTGCTGACCTTGCGTGTCAAACCAACCTTGAGGTCTAGTGCTTATTCTAAGTGCCACACCTGTCCACACCTGTACATGGACTGTTGTATATGGACTGTTGTACATGGACTCCTGTACATGGACTCCTGTAAGTGGACTGTTGTACGTGGACTGTTGTATATGGACTCCTATAAATGGACTGTTGTTAAGTGCCATCGAGTCAGTTCTGACCCACAGCAGTCCTGTAGAGTGTTTCCAAGGAGCGGCTGATGGGTTTGAACCTCCAACCTTGTGGTTAGAAGTACAGTGCTTCTTCCACAGTGCCACACCAGGACTCCAACAATGAAATACATAAATATAAATATGGAGCTCTGGTAGAAAAGTGGGTTACAAGCCGGACCGCTAACCGCAAGGTCAGCAGTTCGAATCTACCAGCTGCTCCTCAGGAGGAAGATGAGGCTTTCTCCTCCTGTGAAGATTTATACCCTCGGAAACCCTGTACAGGCTCGCTGTGAGTCAGAACTGACTCCATGGCGCATAACCACCACCACCATGTCAGGTGGTAGGTTTGAACTGTCAACCTTGTTGTTCAAAGTCCAGTGCTTATCCTACAGCACCACACCAGGAGTCCTTATCACACTGTAGGACAAGCACCCAACCACAAGGTTGGTTTGAACCTCAAGGTCGGCGGTTCAGGCCCACCAGCTTGCACAGGAACTTGTTAAAGTGTTGAAGAGCAGAGCTGTCAGTTTGAGGTCTAAGGTGTGCCTGACCCAAGCCATGGTATTTTCAATAACCTCATATGGATGCGAAAGCTGGACAGTGAATAAGGAAGACCGTAGAAGAATTGATGCCTTTGAGTTGTGGTGTTGGAGGAGAATACTTAAAGTGCCATGGACTGCCAAAAGAACCAATAGATCTGTTTTTGGAAGAAGTGCAGCCAGAGTGCTCCTTGGAGGCCAGGATGGCTAAACTTCGTCTCTCGTACTTTGGACACATTGTCCAGAGAGAACAGTCGCTGAAGAACGATGTCATGCTGGGTAAGATGGAGGGTCAGAGAAAAAGAGGAAGACCCTCAATAAGATGGATCAGCCAAGTGGCATCATTGATGTTGTCAAGTGTGGCAGCGGTAGTGAGGTTGGCCCAGGATCAGACATTGTTTCGTTCTGCTGTGCATGGGGTCGTTATGAGTCGGTTCCGACTCGATGGTACCTGATAACAACAACATACTATATCAAATCCTGGTGGCATATTGGTAAAGTGCCCAGTTGCTAACTAAAAGGTTGCAATCCACCCATGGGCTCTGCGGAAGAAAGATCTGGAAATCTGCTCCTATAAAAATGACAGCCTAGACTATCCTATGGGGCAGTTCAGCTGCATCACTTGGGCACGCTCAGAGTGGAAATCAACAAGCTGGCATACAACAGCTCCTATTGTGCGGAATTTATAGCTCCTTCTCGCCAGGGGCAGGGACCATTCCTTTTACATTACAGACTCCAGCCTCTGGTATTGTCTCACTGAACAACAATGCCTACCACCCAAAGGCAGAAGCACCCATTCAAGTCTTGCTTAAAGGGATTTCTTTTAGAATTTCAAAGAACCTGCTTCGGTCGCTGAGGAATTTTTACAGCCCACGGATGAGAGCTGTTTTGTCAAGCAAGGTGTTGTGAAATGGGGTTAGCCGGAGAACCTGAAGAGGGATGCAGGTATGTGTTCAAGCTGTGGGTGGACCCAGATGATCCGGCTTACACCCTGTCCCCAGATTTTCCATTTTATGGATCATCATGCCTTTCTTCCTGGGTTCAACTGGAAGAAATGGAGCTTGTATTTAAATCAGGGAAGTGAGGGTTAAACGTGGGGATAAAACCACTTGGGATCTGGCAGCAACTTATAAAGATTCTCCAAAGGGAGTTTTCAGGACACAGAGGGTTCAGGTATTTGCAAGACAAAACTTGTGAAAGGCTAATTTTCAAGCAGACAAAAGCATCCCTGAAAACATGATTTTGGTCTTTGTGACTTTTGGGTCATTGAATAGCTCATCCATGAGTATTTGGAGAGCTAGCCTGGATGAAGGCTCTTTTGGGAGGTGTGCTGGGAGAGGAATGGGGTGTGTGGGGGGTGGTGGTGAGGGAAGAAAGGAGAGAATTTGCAGGCTCAGAATAAGCAGCAAACAGACAAAAAAAAAAAAAAAAGCAAAAAAAGTTTGGTTTGCATTTGTGGCAGAAGCCTTGTTGTCTACCAAGCATCTAGTTCTTCACACAGACACCTGAGGATTAGTTTGAGTTTCTGTCCAGTCAGTTCTGACTCACGGCCACCCGATGTGTGCAGAGAGAGCTGGCCGTCACATGCTGTGATGTTGCCAGGACTTTCTTCTGAGGTGCCTCTGGGTGGCTTTGAACCACCAAACTTTGAGCGAGTAGCACAGCGCTTAACCACATGTGCCACCCAGACGCCAACACCTGCTTCTTCTTGTTGTCATCATGGTGGTGGACCAAGGTGTGTGAAGTAGACATGCACTGCTCAGAGAAGCAGATCACCACGCCTTTCTTCCACTGCACCTCTGGGTGGGTATGAACTGCCAGGTAATGTTGAAGACAAAAACGAATAACAAAGGCATATTTCTTTTTAATTAAAAGCACTTTTTATTGTGAATTGAGTGAAGGTTTACAGGCAAGATCATCAGTCTTACAGTCAACAAATCATATACTTTGTTTCATTAAAATGATTCTAATCCCCCTCGCTGCAATCAACAGTTACCGGCTTCCTCCCTGTGCTTCCTATTTGCATTCCACCCTTCTTCCCATCCTTTCTCAACTTGGTCCTTAGATAAAATGTTGCCCTTTTGATTCTGAATGGTTGACAATGTCATGGTGAGCGCATCTTGCTAGTGTTATAGTCTCCGCTCCATACCTATCCACTGCTTAGCTGAACATTGGGCCGCGAGGGTGCGTTCCTTTCCAGTCCTAAAAGATGCTCAAGGCCCACAGTCTCAGCATCCTCTAGTCTTAATAATTTCAAGTTTCGTCTCACATTAGCCTCCTCACCTCTCTCTGTCTCTCTGTCTCTGTCTCTGTCTCTGTCTCTCTCTCTCTCTCTCACACACACACACACACACACATTCATTCTATCTGGTACCTTCTAATGTGATACCTTTCAGAACAGGTGTGAATGGTCGCCCCGCACCATCTAGTTCTGGTCTCAAAGTAAAGACATCGTATTTCCATTTTAAGATTTATCGAAAGCAAATATTTCAACATGAAATGCCTGACCCCGAACTGCAAAAGTCTGCAAAAACTCGGTTATGTACAATTGTCTTATCCTGCTAGGAGAGGGCACTGGTCTAAGGACTAAACTCTTAACTTCAGTGTCTTAAACCCTCCTGCCTGCAGGTGGGTGGAGTCGGCCCAGAAGTCAGCTGAAATCATCCGATCTTAGTTCCTGTCAGGAAGTGGGAGGGCAGGCTGGGTCCATTCAGACCCGTTGAGATCAATCCATGGTTGAGGCTGCATTCTTCCTTCTTTACCCCTTAGCAGTTCCCTCTGAAGCCAGCCTTTTCCAGCCATTTGCTTTTTCCAGAATCTGAATGGCTTCCGTCTTTGCTTATGGAAGAACTGCTCAGAATAAATCTTGTGTGCAAATTCCGGTGCGTTTTCATGATTGTTAAAAACGAATCCAACACATAGCAGTGCTGTTGTATCAAAATGAGCACGTCAACGTCTCGCGGAGACATCTCCTTATCCCTTTACCCTTCTCTTATCTAGGGAGGATCAGAAAGCCGGCCTCCACTGCTTTAGCTATGCTTGTGCTGCGAAGGAACCTACAGTCCCTTCTCCTACTATGATTGCAGAACCCCTTTGTTGTCTGGGAGGCGACAGATAACCTGGCACAGTTGACGCTCCAGTGTTTCCTTCTGCTGTGCGTCCAGTCGGTACCGACTCGATGGCACCTAACACCAACAACTACAACCTCTCCTAGTAAGGAGCTCTGAAAGCATAGTGGCTATGAATTGGGCTGCTAATCTCACGGTCAGCAGTTTGAAACTACCAGCTGCTCCGTGGGAGAAAGATGAGGCTTTCTGCTCCCGTAAATATGTACAGCCTTGGAAACCCCGTGCAAGGTCACTATGAGTCAGCACAGACTCCACGGCACAAAACAACAACCACCTCTCTTGGTTCCACATACCATCCTTAAATGCCCTCGCTTTTGTGAATACCCCATGAATATAAAAAGACCCTAGCTCCTACCCCTCTTGAGCTAAAACTTTATGATGCAGGCCCACACGGCAGTGGACATAGCTGCGTCTCATCTTTTGTACTTAAATTCCCGCGTGGTTAAACTGTCTCTTGCATTCTCTTTTCTGTAGTAATCAATGTCTCTCAGAATGAGTCTTGGCTGTTGGTTTTGGTCTCTCAGCACCTTTGTACTTAGAAGCCTTTATCTTTCTGGGCCTGAAACCCAACAAGTCAGTCCTGACTCATATCAATCTTATACAGGGTTTGTTGTTGTTATGTGCTGTGGAGTTGGTTCGGACTCATAGTGACCCTACACAGGGTTTCCGAGGCTGTCAATCTTTACAGGAGCAGAAAGCCTATAAATACTTATGGGAACAGAAAGCCTCTTCTTTCTCCTGCGGAACAGCTAGTAGTTTCGAACTGCTGACCTTGTGGTTCGCAGCCCAATTTGTAACCACTACGCCACCAGAGCTCCTTGGTATAAAGGCTTTACAAGACTATAAATGCTTATGGGAACAGAAAGCCTCTTCTTTCTCCCTAGGAGTGGCTGGTAGATTCGCATTACTGACCTGTGGTTAGCAGTGCACTATGCTGCCAGACCTCCCTCCAATACTACGTGTTATTGTTGTTATGTGCCGTGTGGTGGAGTCGGTTCTGTCTCATAGTGACCCTTTATAAGGTTTCCAAGCCTGTAAATCTTTATGGGAGCCTCCTCTTTCTCCAGCAGAACAGCTGGTAGTTTTGACCCTGAGGTTAGCAGCCTGATTGGTAACCACTACACTACCAGAGCTCCTTCCAACGCTAAGTAGCACAGTGCTTAATGACACTCACCACCTAGAGACAATTGTTGATGTTCAGTGCCATCGAGTCAGCTCTGACGCATAGCAGCCTTGTATAGGGTTTCCCAATGAGCAACTGGTGAGCTCCAATTGCTGATGATCTTGCTGTTCAACCCGACCTTGCAGTTCAGCTCATGAACCCACAGAGCTAGGATTTTAGGATCCACATTGAATCTTAAAAGTTGCCTTTTCTAACAACAGTTCTTCCAGCCTTGAGCTATGCCCTGAAGGAGACACTCCTGACCTGATGCTCTGGGAGGAAACATTCCTTTGTCTGGGAGATGGTTGTCCAGCAGGTGCAGAGGACCATCTACCCCCAGAGGGTATTTTCACCTATGGTCAAACAGATTCAAGATGTGATAGCTTCATGGCTTGAAGCCCAGCATTATCCATTCGTCTTTACAATGGAACCCCAGAAACAGACAAGATTAAGGAAGCAATTTCACTAACAGGTGACCAGAAAGACCTGTCCAGCCACCATCAGGTGACCACCCTGTAATGACCTGAAGGGCAGGTACCTTTGACCAACCCTGTGACCCTACTTATCAGTTACCAGCTTTGCTGCTGCTGCCTTTGAATGGATTCCGACACATAGCAAATTTACAGGACAGAAGAGATCCGCTCCATAGAGATTTATAGGCAGAATGCCTCATTGTTCTCCCAAAGAGCGGCTTGTGGATTTGAACCGCCAACCTGGCAGTTAGCAGTCTAACTCCTAATGCACAATGCTACCAAAGCTCCATTATCCACCAAATCCCTGCCAAATACCCCTCCTATGGATCCCACTGTTTCTACCCGCATTGTTTTTTTTTTTAAAACATGTTTTTCTCCATGTTTTGTTTTTTTAAGCCAGGTGTGGTTTTGTTTCCTAGAATCAACACTTGACTTTGAACCACTAGATCAGCAATTCAAGCCCAGCAGGCTGCTTCTTGGAAACCGGATAACAGGGTCTCTATAAGTCAAAAGCCACTGGATGGCCCTTACAAACAAGCAGCAATGGTTTTGTTTACTTTTAGTTCCTACTCTACTGATTTAAAAATGTCTTTTTCTCCCCCGCTCTTTGTCCCGTGGAGGGGTCATTTTCACTTTGAGGACTTGGACATGGGGTCCTGGTCTTCTGTGGTGCTGGTGGTTATGTGCTGTGGAGTTCTGCCCACTCAGAGATGATGCTCTACACAAATCCTCTCTCTGATATGACTCCAGCGTTCAAAAAACAAAACACTTTTATTTTTTAATTTATTTTTGGAGACAACGTATACATCAGAACATGCTCCCCACAGAACAATTTCTGCACACATTGCTTAATGGATCAGTAGATGGTCCCGCTTTATAACTGTCAGCATTTTCAAAGCTGAGTCCTTATAGAGGGGGGCGCATGGCACAGCGGGGAGGAGAGGGGCTATCCCAGACCAAGCACTGTCACCCCAATCTCTTGGTGGGTTGTGGCAGGCAGGGCCCAGCCGTCCAGGAGACGCATCCTGGTCCTCAGTAGAAGCGCCTAGTTCCTATTGTAGCTCAGGGTTTGTTAGGAAATGGCCTAGTAGGAACTGTAAATGCCCAACTGAACTACCTACCGCAGGGAGGCCTGGCAAGACCTAGCTTGCCACATGCAGACCGGGTTCTGCCTTTCTGGTATTCCACCTCTCGTAAGGAGAAGGTTTCCAAGGAGCGGCTGGTGAGTTTGAACGGCCAACCTTGCAGTTCAAATGAACCTTGCAGTCCAGAGCCATCAACCCACAGCACCACACAAAGGCATTTTCCCTTAAGCTAACCCTGGGCCCAGCACACCCTCTTCCAACCACAGAACCCCTGACATCACTCAAAACCCCCTCCAAGATAGGTTCCCGGGAGGTGGGAGCTGTATCTCTGAGGCTGAATCTGCACTTTAACCCAACTTCTGGGGAGAGAGTTGTTGGACGAAACTCAGGACGCACGGCTACAGCTGAATTGCAGATAAACAACGAATCGCTTCTTGGTGTAAGCACATGCCAAATACTTAAAACTAATAAAAAAATAAATGAAAATAAAAAAGGAACCCTGGTTGTGTATCAAAAACTCAGACGTAATCTGGGCGCTTTGCATGTTTGCCCTGTGTTGTGCCCTGTGTTGTGCCCTGTGTTGTGCCCTGTGTTGTGCCCTGTGTTGTGCTTGGTGCTTTGAGACCTGTAGCTCAGAATTTCCATGTGCAGCATTCGGAAGTTTCATCGCTTTACTTTCGTGAAGACACGTTTATCTGCGAAGAGCTACAGCCTCCCCGGGGCCGCGGAGGGCACACCCCAGCAAGTCCCCAGGGCCCCGCCCGCTTTTTGGCGTCCCCAGCGTCTCCACTGGAACCGGGAAACGATCTCGGAGGTGTTTCCATTCGCGGAACTGAGGCGCACGGGGGCGCGAGGGCGGGGAGGTCGGGGTCTCCCAAGTCTGCTGCGCACTCGGGCGCATTTCCTCGCCCTCGGTCATCTGGCTGCGCTCCAACCACACCGCCCCGCCCCCGCGCACCTCCTCCAGGGATCTCGGCTCCTCCCCGCCGCTCCACCCCGCCCGATCCGGGGGCGGAGCGCACGCTGACGGCGCCCCCCGCCTACCCGGCCGCTTCCGCCGCCCTCCTCCCG
>NW_006408964.1:121087-123055 GCF_000296735.1 Chrysochloris asiatica
CTGATGCCGCCGCCGGGCCGCCCTCCGAGCCTGCGTCCCGGGGAGCAGGGGCCCCATGGAGACGCCCGGGCCGGCCCAGGCGGCCGCGGCGGCCCCCGGCCCCCGGCTTCTCGACGACCCGAACGCGTGTGGGACTCCCGACGGGGAGCCGCGCCCCGAGGCGCACACTTATCGGCTGCAGGACTTTGACACGCTGTCCACTGTGGGTGAGTGCACGTGGGGGCGTCCACGGACTCGTGCTCCAGGGACATTGCTGCCGGGTCCCCGCGCGGGCCGCACCCCGGGATTCGGAGGGCGCACCCCGGACTCGAAGGGTGCACCTTGAACTGGGAAGGCATGCCCGGGTACTCGCTGGGTGCACCCTGCACTCGGAGGGCGCACCCCGTGAGCTTTCCGACCAACCTACCGGACCCCTGACTCCACGTCTCTCCACGATGCCCCTCCATACCCCCTTTCTCAGCTCCCAACACCACAAAACTTCGTGAGCCCCCTCCCCACCACCACCTGGGACCCGCCCAGGAATCTTTTCCCAGCAATGGAGGCGCTGGCCCCGAAGGGGGTCCCCGGACCCCACCCCGGTCTCGCTTGCCTCGGTGTGGAATTAGCAGTTGGAACCGGGTGGGGTGGGGTGGGGTGGGGGCTCAGAGCTGCAGAGCTTGTTAGTGGCGTTTTGGGGGTGGGGGTCGGTGTGGAGAGGAGTTCCACGTTTTCTGACTTTGCATCTTGTTCCTCTGAGAGCTGGGAGTCCTTTTTATGAGATAACTTCCATTTCCTTTGCGCTCTGGCAGGGAACTTGAGTCTGCTGCACTGCATGAAAGTCGGTTTCAAATTTGCTCACAGCCTAGGGATCCCAAAAGCACCAGAGTGGATCAGGATGCCCTAACCCGCGGCGGATTGAAACTCTCGGCACCAGAGGGCCTGTGGCTTCCTAGCAACTTTTGTTGCTAAGGAGGTTGAACTAAAGTGTTGATTATTAGGAAACTAAGCGGCGAGGGACCGCTTGTGTATAAAGAGCCCTGGGGACACAAGGGTTAAGCGCTTTGGGTATTGACTATTCCCAGAAAGTTTAGTGTTTTGACCCCTCCCAGTTTGAGAGGAGACCCAGAGATCTCTCCCACAAAGATTGGTGGTGGTGATTATGTTCCTCTATTCTGACTCGTAACGACCCTGTACAGGGTTTCCGAGGCTGTAAATCTTTACCGGCGCAGAAAGCCTCATCTTTATCCCGTGGAACAACTGGTAGTTTCGAACTGCTGGCCTTGCGATTCGCAGCCCGATTCTTAACCACCGCGCTACCATAAAGATTACAGCTAAGAAAAGCCTGTGGGCAGTTCCACTCAGTTCCTGAGGTCACTTGGAGTTAGCATGTTCTTGATGGTACCTATTAACAATCTTGTGTGTGGCTTTGACAAATAGCTTCTCAGGTGTCAAGTTCTGAGATTCTTTTGGAAAACTGGGACCAGGAGAGTACGTGGTTGGGTGGATCATAGAATATCATTCACTGGTTACCTTCTAGTTACTTCTGACTCATGGTGTGTCAGAGTAGAACTGTGTGTCAGAGTAGAACCGTGCTCCACAGGGTTCTCAGTGGATGAGTTTTCAAAAGTAGATCCCACTCATAGGGTCTCCATGTGTGTCAGAGTAGAACTGTGCCCCACAGGGTTCTCAGTGGATGAGTTTTCATAAGTAGATCCCACTCATGGTGCCTCCATGTGTGTGTCAAGAGTAGAACTGTGCTCACAGGGTTCTCAGTGGATGATTTTTCATAAGTAGATTCCACTCATGGTGTCCCTGTGTGAGTCAGAGTAGAATTGTGCCCCACAGGGTTCTCAGTGGATGATTTTTCATAAGTAGATTCCACTCATGGTGCCCTGTGTGTGTCAGAGTAGAACTGTGCCCCACAGGGTTCTCAGTGGATGATATTTCATAAGTAGATCCCACTCATGGTGCCCCGTGTGTGTCAGAGTA
>NW_006408964.1:123550-128228 GCF_000296735.1 Chrysochloris asiatica
CACAGGGTTCTCAGTGGATGATGTTTCATAAGTAGATTCCACTCATGGTGCCCTGTGTGAGTCAGAGTAGAACTGTGCCCCACAGGGTTCTCAGTGGATGATGTTTCATAAATATACTGTTAGACCTTTCTTCTGAGTTGTCGCTGGGTGGACTTGAACTTCCAAACTTTCAGATACTAGTTGGGGGCATATTCCCTGTCTGCAGTCTGCCCAGGGACAGTTGATGTATGTGTGGCCACCAAAAAATATAACAAAGGAGCATGGGAAACCTCTGAGAGTGAAGACGCTCCTTAGCTAATGTGTAGCTCGCAGTGAGGATGGGTCAGGTGTTGCAGGAAGACATACGATTCCAGTGACTTAGAACATTCTACTTGGAAGCCTTGAAGGCATAATTGTTAAATTATCAGATACTGCTCCATGGGAGAAAGATGAGACTTTCTCTTTCCGTAAAGATTTACAGCCTCGGAAACCCTGTACAGGGTCGCTATGAGTCGGAACCGGCTCCACAGCACATAATCACCACCACCAAACAAATATGTTAGCTGTTCCAACCTACCAGCCACCCCTGGGGACAGATGTGTGGTGGTCTGGTCCCTGCTTTGGAAATGGGGCAGCTCTATCTTGGAGTCCAAAGTCTGATGGCAGTGGGTTTGAGCTTCTTATGTGAATACATGGAAGTGTCTCAGAAGACAAGCCTGGCAAACTGCTTCTGAAAGGTGTTTTTTTGAGACTCAATGGAAGGCAGCTTGTCTGCGTTTGCGTCAGAACAGACTAACATATCTGGAGCTCACATTTGTCACAAATGACAGGACAGTGACAGTTGAAGCTGCCCCTAGTTCCTGGGTGTGGAGGTCTGGGGCTAGGGATTGGTCAGTGTGTGGGCTGTAGTGGCCAGAGAGGGAAGAAAAGGGATGGAGAGGTGAGGTGAGCTGGGCTGGGCATTCCGCGGACCAAGTCATGTCCCCAGAAAATATGTATGGTCAGTCATAACCCCTATGTCCGTCGGCGGTTCAAATCCACCAGCTGCTCTGAGGGGAGCCGATGAGGCTGTGTTCTCCCATAAAGACTGGCCGTCTGGGAAACCCTGTGGGGCAGTTTTGGGGCGGGATGAGTCGGAGCCTACTTGAGGACAGTGGGATATACCTGTGAATGTGATCCCTTGGGTACTAGGGTTTTGTTTGTCTACATTGTGGACATCTCTGTTTCTTTGTTAAGTGTTGTGGACTCTGTTCCCATGTGTAGCAGTGCCGTGTTAGGGTTTCTGAGGAGGAGGAGCTGGTGGGTTGGAATCGCCCACTTTGAGGTTGGCAGTACAGTGCTTATTCTGTAGTACCACACCAGGGGTACACGGGTGTGTGTTCACCGAATCACTTTTGAGATACAGAAGGGGCAGATTTGGCCCACGTTTAAGGGGAAATAGGTTCCCCGTGCAGCACAGAATAGATACTTTCCATCAGAGCCCGGTGACAGACAGACAGAGAGGAAGAAAGGGCCTTGGAGAGCCCTGAATGTGCACGTCTAGCCTCCAGGCCTGGGGCACAGTGGGTTTCTGGTACAGCCACCCTCTCGGGGCATTGTGTTCCTGCCACATTCACAGTGCCAACACCCACATCTGAGCCTCACTGAGGGTCTCCCCACACCTCCCCTCCCCTTTCTTGTCTTCCTGCCTCCAGCAGTGGGTTCCACCCCCCACCCCACAAACCAACTGGGTGTGGGGTGTGTTTCCGGGGCGTTGGGTGGGGCAGGCAGGGCAGCAGTGGGTGGCAGGCCCATGAACAATGGGCACCCGCGAAGCAGCCAAGCCGGGCCCAGAGTGCCAACCATTGTCTGACTCTTGGCACTTGGGTGGGTTTCTTGTGAAAGGCCAGTGTTGGTGGCAGGTAGGCAGTCGGGTGACGGGCAGTCACATGAGGACGCAGTGGGTGCCAGGTTGTGTGGGGGTGTCCCATGAGTCATCTGGTCCTTAAAAATAGAGTGTGGCTGCCCCAGGGGACCCGAGGGGAACCAAGTTTCCAGTAAAGGTTTCTCCTGCATTGTGGGTCTGGATGAGGTCGAGGCTTGTTCCTCCAAGCTGGATTCACGGGGGCTGCGAGGCTGGGGGCTGGGGACCCGGGGCCCAGCAGCTGCAGGCTCTTGTGTAGTGTTTGTGTGCATGTGCACCACTGTTAATGTGTAGTGTGTGTTTGTGTAGGAGCAGGTTGTTTGTACAAGTGCAAGCAGGTGTACTACATGAGTAGGCACATAGACCTGTGTGTGTTAAGTGTGTGCTTGTTGTCTGCACCAGAGGGCGTAAACTTCTATCCACGTGCACTTATGTGTGTGTGTGTGCATGTCTGCCCCTGTGCTGTTCATGTCTGTGTGTGTGTGTGTAAATGGGTGTGTGCACATCCAGATCTGCCCAGCTTTGATGATGCGGTCCTTAGCGTTGCACTAATGCCTTTTCTCACATGCTTTCTGTTGTTGGGCACCAGCCACTGGATTTCCACTCTTGTTGCCCCTACGTGACATAGTAGAACTGGCCCATTGGGTTTCCTAGGCTATCATTTTTATGGAAGCAGACTGCCAAGATCTCTCTCCTGAAGATCAGCTAGGTGGATTCAAACCTCTGACCTTCCGTTTAACAGCTGAGCACCTACCCACCGCCTTACTAGGCTCCTTTCTTTAATGCCATTTAAATATTAAATATTAAAAAGTACCATGAAGTGGACTTTCAGAAGAACAGACAGATCTGTGATGGAAGAAGTACAGCCAGAGTGCTCCTTGGAGGCCAGTGGGGTGAGACTTCATCTCTCATACTTTGAACATATATTCAGGAGGGACCAGTCCCTGGGAAGCACATTATGTTAGGTAAAGTGGATTCAATGGGCTCAAACATACCAATTAATGAGGAGGGTGCAGCACTAGAAAGTGTTTCATTCTATTATATATTGGGTCACTGTGAGTCAGAACCGATTTGATGGCACCTAACAACAGCAAAGATAAGGCCTGGCTCCGTTTTCTTAGAAGAATCAAACAAATCAAGACCCACAGCTTTTGAGTCATTTCTGAGGCATAGTGGTCCAGTGTAGGGGTTCTGAGACTGTGGGTTTTTCTGGGGGCGCATAGCTTCATCTTTCCCCTTAGACTGGCTGGTGGACACCAGCCGCTGACTGTGTGCTCAGCAACCTGATGACTAACCCCAAGTGCTGCTTCAGACCCTTATGATCATCTCTCTGAGCCCCAATCTGCACCAACTTTTTCTAGTTGTGATGACAAACGAGGCGGGATTGGCTGAGGGAGCTCTGTGTGTAGTTAGAACCCTTCACCTGGAGACAGATGTCGTCCTCAGCTGTGAAGACGCAGAAACTACCTACTGTTCTCAAGTCAGACCCCACTCATGGTGTCCCCGTGCATGTCAGAGTAGATCTGTGCCCCACAGGGTTCTTAGTGGATGAGTTTTCATAAGTAGATACCACTCATGGTGTCCCCATGTGTGTCAGAGTAGAACTGTGCCCACAGGGTTCTCAGTGGATGATTTCTCATAAGTAGATCCCACTCATGGTGCCAGAGTAGAACTGTGTCCCACAGGGTTCTCAGTGGATGATTTTTCATAAGTAGATCCCACTCATGGTGCCCCGCCGTGTGTGTCAGAGTAGACCTGTGCTCCACAGGGTTCTCAGTGGATGATTTTTCACAAGTAGATCCCACTGATAGTGTTCCCAGGTGTATCCGAATAGAACTGTGCTCCACAGGGTTCTCAGTGGATGATTTGTCAGAAGCACATGGCCAGCCTTTTTTCCAAGGCACCAGTAAGCTCTCAATTAGGAGCTGAGTTTATACCACCAAGGGACTCCTAGGTGTCTGCAGCACAATATTGGATCTAGGATGCTGACCTTGGTCCCGTCTTCCTCTTATGGAGACGACTCCCTTTGTTCTGTTGTCCCTAGATTTTATGTGCCTTCATTTGTGTAGGTGAGGGTGAGCTTGTGTGTTTGTGTAACTCTGTAGTTGTAAACCACTATCCCTGAAGTTCAAATGAGCATCCAGAGGGGGCGCCATCATGAACATTCTCCACCAGCTTCCAAAGCAGATGCCATCTTGAATCAACCCTCACTAGGTCCAGAGGGGCTTCATCCTGAGTTCTCTCTACCTCCAAGATTCAGAAAATTTCCATTACAACCAGGAAACTGCCCCAAGCCTTATACTGCCCATTTTTCTTTCTATTTTTTTTTTTAAGTTTTGATTGTGAATTGGTCTTGACCTTTTTAAAGTGTTGAGGAGCAAACTTGAGTCAGCTTGAGGACTAAGGTGTGCCTGACCCAAGCCATTGTATTTCCAATAACCTCATATGCATGCATATGCAGGAAGACCGTAGAAGAATTGATGCCTTTGAGTTATGGTGTTGGAGGAGAATACTGAAAGTGCCCTGGGCTGCCAAAAGAACCAACAGATCTGTGTTGGAAGAACTGCAGCCAGAGTGCTCCTTGGAGGCCAGGATGGCCAAAGTTTGTCTCTCATACTTCGGACGTATTGTCAGGAGGCAATGGTCGCTGGAGAAGGATGTCATGTTTGGTAAGGTGGAGGGTCAGAGAAAAAAAGAACTTCAATGAGACAGATTGGCCAAGTGGCAGCATTGATGGACTCAAGCGTGGCAACAGTAGTGAGGTTGGCCCAGGATTGGGCAGTGTTTCATTCTGCT
>NW_006408964.1:128883-133737 GCF_000296735.1 Chrysochloris asiatica
TTGTTGTTGTTGTTGTTGTTTTGGGGGAGGTACACAAACCCTCAGGAGTCTATAATCAGTTAAACAACCTAAGGGCACATTCTGCAAGCCTGCCTCGTGGCCGCTGGGCACACACAATCTTAGACATTGTCTGTGAGTGTGTGTGCAGTTTGCAAGACTAACTTATTTATTTAAATGTTTAACTTTTTTATTTTTTAAAGTGTTCGTTGTGAATTGAATGATTAGTTTATATTAGGGAACATGGTTTTATCCTTGTTTCATTGCAGTGATTAAATCCCTTCTATGCTTCCTACATCATTGCTCAAGAGTATTTGCTTCTATCCGCCCCCCCCTTTTTTGGTGGAGGGGGCAATGTGCACAGAACCACTCAGGAATCTATAATAATTTAAACCACCAAAGGACACATTCTACAAGCCTGCTTCCTGGCCTTCAGCTCTTCTCTCTTTCCATGAATCCAGAGTCCTCAGCAGCTCCCCCTCTCCATGTCCCCATCTTTGCCTCCATCTCTGGCGTCGCTGCTTCTCTGGATAAGGTCTCTCATTCCATTTGTGCTCTTCTCCCTTGATGATCGTAGGGTTCTCTGTTTCTGGACTGTAAGTTTAACTACTCCCCTCTTTTTGTTAAAAAAAAAAACTTCTACCTATACACTTGTGATAGTCACAGTTAGACTGTAAGTGTTTATGGGAGCAGATGGTCTCATCTTTCTAGGAGTGGGTTTGAACTGCTGACCTTGAGGTTAGCAGCTCAACACCAGGAGGACTTCTTAAGACCTACACCAAGTTTGTGGGAAATTGTCATGGTCTCTTAATTCCATTTTTCAACACACTGTTTGTGAAGCTCCCTTGTATGTTTTGGTAGCTGTAAAGGATTGTGTTACTATGTTACTGTGTGGTTTTCTGTCTAAAATAATTTAGTAAGTAACTATGTATGGAAGTCTCTTCTCTTGACTTTTGTCAGGGAGTATCTGTGTAATTTTCTTTCAAAAACATTTCGTTGAAGTGCCTTAGGGTCCCAAATTTAGACTACCCCATGCTCTGGTGATACTTAACAGTGAGAAAGAAAAGCGAAGTGTAATCTGGAAGTGAAACAAGATTGTCAGACACCACCAGAAATGAGAGAGTGGAAGGTGAAAGCTGTAGCTCAGGATGTTTTTTAAATTTATTTTTAAATTTTAAGTTTTTGTTTTGAGTTGAGTGAAAGTTTATAGGACAGATCATCAGATTTACATTCGACAAATCATACCTTTGTTTCATTGTTGCTCAGGATTTAAATGTGTCTGTTTGCTAAGTAAGTAGATAAAGTGGTATTCCTATAATATCCAGTGCACACAGTGATGTATTTCACAGAAAGTATCCTGAATGTGTAGGAACCCTGTTATGTTTCGGGGTGCTGATGGTGCTATAGGATATTGTTAACCACAAGGTTGTGGTTCAAACTCACCAGCTGCCTCTGTGGAGGAAGATTTGCAGTCTCAGAAACCCTATAGACGGTCGGTCGCTATTCGATGGAATTGAATGTGTGGCAGTGGGTTTGGTTTGTTTGGATGTATCCATGTGACAAGCATTGGACTGAGAACCACAAGGTCAGTGGTTCGAGGCCACTAGCCATTCGTGGAAGAAAGATGGGGTTTTCTGCTCCTTCAAAGATTTACAGCCTCGGAAACTCTATATAAGGTTGCTATGAGTCTGAATATCCAACCTCAGGTACACCCAACACCAGGGTCATACCTTTAGTCTCCTCGGATGGAATTGCTTCTGTGAATAGCTGTTTCAGGTTAGTTACACCAGAGCGAATTCGACCACGGTGATAAAATATTAGACAGGAGACAGATTTTTCATGTTCTATCTTGGAATCCTGGTGTGGCACTGTAGGATAAGCACTGGACCACAGGGTTGTGTTGAACTGTAAGGTTGTTGTTCAAAGTCACCATCCGCTCCTCAGAAACCCTCTCCAGGGTCGCTGTGGCACTTAATGACAACATCCTGGTGTTAATGCACTGGACTGTAAGGTTGGAGGTTCGAACTCACCAGCAGCTCCTTGGAAACCCTACACAGGGTTGCTGTGACCCAGAATCGACTCGATGGTACTTAATAACAATAAGATTCCACTTAGCTTTTTTTAAGATTTTATTTTGAATTGAGTGATCGTTTACATGGGAGAACTTCAGTTTTATACTCCTCTTTTCATTGCAGTGGTTACAAGCCCTGCCGTGCATCACATCATTCAATAGTATTTGCTTCTGTGTTTTGTTTTTTTCCCCCACTTCGCTTTTTAAAAATGAAGACAAAATACACAGAACAGAGTTTGCCATTTTGATGTGAGCAGTTGAGTACATATACTCTGTTTCATTCCCGAACGTTCCCATCACCCTAAAGGAAACACCAGGGTTCTGGTGACACTTTGGTTAAATACTTGTCTGGTAATGGAAAGGTTGATTGTTCAAATCCACCAGCCACTCCAAAGGACAATGATCTAGTTCAGATAGAGGAAAGTGTGATTAACCCTAAGGGTTCGGTTCCACTTGTCACCTGGGGGCGCTGTGGTTCAGGATTGAATCCAGGACACTCCAGAACAGCAAAGGACTACGCCCTGTACCCATTAGCAAAGATTCTCAATTCTCCCTTGCCCCCCCTGTCCCTGTGGATTTACTTCTCCAGCGGCGTTGGCTTCATGGTGTGAACCCTCTCTTCTCCCCCCTTTCCTCTGCATCTCCTAGGCAGCGATTTAGGACCTAAAGTTCTCGCTGCAGGGAAGTCAGAAGAGAGGGCTTTTGGGAAGATGTGTTGGGAGATACAAGGGTCACAGAATGGATTCCTGGCTCATGCAAATGATTCAACCTATTAGCTGACTCACCTCCTGTTTTCCATTCTGGGATCCCCTGAGGACACACCTGTTTCTCCCAGGGTCTGGGGACTAAGGTGGCTAGCCCAACTCTTGCATATATGACTGTTCACAGACTGTCCACCGCTGGGGCTGGAAGGAAATGCTTCGTCCATAAGACACACAGGGTGCTGAGGGCTGGGGGCAGCTTACAGGGTTCCCAACCAGACCCTCCTGGAATCTGTTGCTAAGAATTTTACATAAACCACTTGCAGTTTCTAGTTGAGCAAACACCCTGAGGCTTTCTCTTTTGTTTCCCAAATTGTTGCAAGCTACTGCAATACTCTGGAGTCCTGGTGTGGTGGTGTGGGTTAATGTGTCAAATGGTAAAGTCCTTTAAACTGCAGGGTTTGTGGTTCAAGCTCACCAGATGCTCCTTGGAAACCCTATTAGAGGGTCGCTATGGATTGGAATGACTCGACAGCCCTTAACAACAACTGCAATAGTCTATGTTTCTTAGGTTGTAGGTTGTTGTTGTTGTTTTTTTATACTGTTAGGTTGTAACAGAAAACTTGTTTAGAAAGTCCATCCGGAGCTCACATGCCCTCTGGCCCCAGGCACGGTCTCTCCTGTTATTGCAATGAGAGATGTGCAGTTCTCTTATTGCAATCCTCAGGTGCATTTGTTCTAATGGACAAACCGAGGTCGGAGCATCGTGATTTATCTTGTTGCTGGGAATATGCACTTGGTATTCCAACCACACAATTTCCCCATGAATAATGCAGTGACTCTGAGAACATTCTGTCACTTGGACATCGCATCTTCCTCTCATCCGCCCTTTCTGAGCAGTTCCTTCCCCACAAACATCAGGACTCCTGGTGTGGCGGCTGTAGGCTCAGCGCCGGAAGCAAACCTCGAGGTCGGTGGTTCAAACAAACCCACCAGCCGCTCATGTGGAAACCCAATATACGGTCGCTGTGAGTCAGAACCGACTCGCCGGCGCTTCATGCTGTTGTTATGCCCTCCTGAGCTTCCTGTTACATCTTTTAAGGTGTTGTCAGCATGATCCCACAGAGGTAGTTGGGTGGGTTTCCAAGGCTGTCCTCTTTAGGCAAACGGACTGCCACATTGGTCTCCCTCAGAGTGGCTACTGGGCTCGAACCACCGACCTTTCTCTTAGCTACCAGATGTTTTAACCTCAGCACCACCAGGATTCCTTTTGTATTTCAGGTACCCAAAAAGCCAAGCCCACTGCCTGATTCTGCCTCACACCGACCCTATAGGACAGAATAGTACTGCCCCATAGAGGACCTGATGTGTATGGGGGAGTCCTGGTGTGGCACTGGGGTTAATGCGCTGGACCGCAAAGTCGGCAGTTCAGGCTCATCAGCCACTCTTTGGTAACCCTTTACTGGGTCGCTGTGAGTTGGAACCGATCCCACAGCACCTCACAACAACAACAACAGTGTTTGTGGGAGCAGACAGCTTCCTCTTCCTCCTCCATCACCAGGGACCCTAAATACAGCCCTAAAAATCCAAAACTCTAAGAAACAAACACTTCTGAGTTGGTTGTGTACAGAAATCCTCTCTGTATGATCCAGAAGTCAACGTAAAATGATGGAAATTTAAATAGGTACCCTGATAAAACAAAACATGGTCCTTCCACACAGTGGACTGCTAGTCAGCCACTAAAGAGACATGAATTCTTAACACGGACCATGGAGACCTGGTGTGGCAAGGTATGGTAAGCACTGCGCCACAGGATTAATTTCAACTGCAAGGTTGGTGGTTCAAACCCATCAGCCGCTTCTTGGAAACTATAGACAGGGTAGTTATGAGTCAGGACTGACTCGGTGGCACTTTACAATATATGGAGTGAAATAAATCCCTGTGGTTCCACTTAGGTGAAGTTAGCAAATATATATGTGTTGTTGTTAGTGCCGTTGAGTTGGTTCCGACCCATAGTGACCCTGAATACGGTTTCCCAGGAGCAGCTGGTGAGCTTGAACCGCTGACCTTGTGGTTCAAACCGAC
>NW_006408964.1:134603-137280 GCF_000296735.1 Chrysochloris asiatica
CACGTTCATTGTTCGGATTACCTAGGAATCTTATAACTAACAGTAGGAATGTTTGGGGAGTTCTCTGGGGGCAGTTCTAAACTGTCCTCGACTGTCCATAAGGGTCAGAATCGACTGAAAAGGCAGCTAACATCGGTTGGCATGGTGTGGCATGGAGTTCCTACCATGGTGCTTCAGGTTAATGTGCTGGACTGCGAAGTCGGTTTGAACCACATGGTCAGTGGTTGAAGCTCACCAGCCGCTCCTTAGAAACCCTATGGAGCGTCACTGTGAGTCAGAACCAACTTGACAGCACTCAGTAACATCAGCTGTCAGGAAGGGGTCCCAGATTAATGCACACAGTTAAGCATTCGAATAATTGGCAATTCTCACCCACCCTGGGACAGACACCTGTTTGTGAAATGTCACAGCCTTAACCGCGACGGAGCTGTTCTACTCCAGACACATAGAGGGCACCATCACTCAGAGTGAACTCCATTGCAGCTAACAAGAAGAGCAGTTCCCCGGTGGTACAATCGGTGACCCCCACTGACTGCTATGGAACGTTTTACTGGTAAACTCAGAAGTGCCTCAGATGAAAGATCTGGCAATCAGCTTCTCAAAAAGTTAGCCTTTGAAAACCTCACGGAGGGAGCACAGTCCTACTCGGACACTCAAGGTGGGGTTCCCCATGGCAACTTGTTTTGTTGGTAAGTCTTCATCTTTGTACTATGTGGTTGATGTGTTTGTGGGGAGTGTTCCCTGCTGGTGTACATGGTAAATGTGTTTAAAGGCTGCTAAGCCGGAAACTTGGGAGTCCACCAGGGGTACCTTGGAAGAAAATCTGGCATTCTACTTTCCAGTTAGCTCAGTTTTATTCAGACACACTCAGGGTTGAGTCTGAGCTGGAAACTGGTGTGTACTGGTTGGTTAGATCACAGGAACTTTGTTTTTTAAAGCACGCATTCTTGTTTTCTGGGATTTTCATTCCTCAGCGTCGTCTTGGGAAGGGAGGATGTCATATCTCTCACTGAGCCATTAGGGCACTTAGATGGAAACCCAGTTAGTTTGTGATGGAAATAATTATGAATACAGGCTGTTCCTCAGTTACGAATGTACAGTTTATTAGCAACAGCACTGAAGAACATATTGCCATCAAGTTTGTTGGTAAGCTGTTGAACGCTTCCTCAAACACACAGTAAGTTTTCCGGGGTTCATCCTGTAGGAATGACCTTCATCAGTCACGGAAGTAGATTTGAGACAAGGTGTTGTCGGCAGGTGCTATCGAATAGAATCCGGCTCAGAGCAACCCTATGCACAGCAGAACACAACACTGCTGGATCCTAAGATAGTCTCACAATTGCTACGCTCGAGCCCGTTTCTGCTACCACTGTGTGGGTCCATCCCGGTGGGGGTCTTCCTCTTTTTTTTTGACTCTCCACTTTGCCAAGTATGATGTTTTTTCTCCAGTGACTGGTCCCTCCTGATAATATGTCCAGGGTATGAGAGACAAAGTCTGGCCATCCTGGCTCCTAAGGAGCACTCTGGCTGCACTTCTTCCAACACAGATTGCTTGGTTCTTTTGGCAGCCCATGGCACTTTCAATATTCTCCTCCAACACCATAACTCAAATGAATCAATTCTTCTACAGTCTTCCTTATTCACTGTCCAACTTTCGTTACGTGTATGAGGTTATTGAAAATACCATGACTTGGGTCAGGGTCACCTTAGTCCTCGAACTGACATCTTTGCTCTTCAACATGTTAGAAAGATCTTTTGGGGCAGATTGGCCTAACTCAGTACATTTCCTATATCATGGCTGCCCCTGCCATAAAGATACTCAGCCTCAGAAATGCTGAGGGCCAGGGCAGTTGGACTCTGTCCATGTGTCTGATTGATGGCTCTGTGACTCCGAATCGACTCAATGGCAGTGGGTTTTCTGGGTGGGTTCTCACATACTAATTCCTCCTCCAGTGGACCGGAACGTTCTTCCTGGGGGAGGCTGTGGTCAGCTGCATCTCAGGGTAGTGGCTTTCCTTCAAGGCTGTGGTCTGCAAGCTCATGGCCGGCACAGGCAGGTAAGGGACTGGGTGCTCTCCGATACATAGGAGAGAGGAGCGAGGGAGAGGAGGGGGCTGCCCTGGATCAACGAGTGTCATATACGATTTGCACTCAACTGCTAATCTCAAGGTGGGAGGTTTGAATCTGTCCGTCAGGGTTGCCAATGAAAGGCCTTATGATCTGGTTGCAAAAAATAAAATCACAGTCTTTGAAAACCCTTCAGGAGCACAGTTCTGCTCTGCACAGCATAGAATGCTATGTGTCTGAGTTGATTCTACCGAAAGCACATTCCACACAGGAACCTAGACGGTGGAGGTCTGAATCTACCCTGCTGTACCAAAGAAGAAAGAGCTGGTGATGTGATTCTGTAAAGATGACCCAAAAAACCCAACGGAGAGCACTTCAACACTGGCACACACGGGTCATTATGAATCCGAGTACACGCAGGCTGCTAACAACAATGACATTTAAGGTAAAGGGTGGAGGTTTGGACCCACCCAGGGGCTGAGTGTAAGAAAGACGGCTAATCTGTAAAGATTAAAACCTGGAAAACTCTTCAGCCACAGTTCTACTGTGACACACACGGGACACCATGAGTGGGATCTACTTATGAAACATCATCCACTGAGAACCCTGT
>NW_006408964.1:138976-141639 GCF_000296735.1 Chrysochloris asiatica
TGCATTTGAGTTATGGTGTTGGAGGAGAATATTGAAAGTGCCATGGGCTGCCAAAAGAACAAACAGATCTGTGTTGGAAGAAGTGCAGCCAGAGTGCTGCTTGGAAATCATTATTACCAGACTTTGTCTTTCACACTTGTGACAAATTATCAGGAGGGACCAATCCCTGGAGAAGTACATCATGTTTGGAAAAGCAGAGGGTAAGAGAAAAAGAGGAAGACCCCCAATGTGATGGATTGGCACAGTGGCAGCAGCAATGGGTGTGGCAACAATTGTGAGGTTGACCCAGGACTGGGCAGTGTTTTGTTCTGTTGTATATAGGGTCACTATGGATTGGTACCAACTTGATGGCACCTAACAACAACAATTTTCATATGTGTATTGCCAGTCCTTTCTTCCTAGTCTCCCTTAGTCTGGATGTTCCACTGAACCTGCTCCGCCATAGATGACCCCGCTGGTATTTGAAATGCTGATGATACCACTTCCAGCATTTTTCAGACAGTGTTCTCTTGTGATCCACAGGGTAGCGTGTCAGGCCTTTCTTCCTAGTCTTAGTTTGATGGTTGAGTGAAAGCTGTCCAGTATGGGTGGCCCTCGTGGTATTTGAAGCACTGTTGCTATAGCTTTCTGGAGCGCCCTGGGTTATGTTTTGTTGTGATCTCTCTGGTTTTAAATGGTTGAGTTTTGCAAGTAGATCACCAGGCCTTTCTTCCTAGTCTGTCTCGGTCTGGAAGCACAGCTGGAAGCTGTCCACTGTGGTGGCCCTTCTGGAATTTGAAATGCTGGTGACTTAGCTTCCAGGACTCTATCAACAGTATTCTGTTGGGATCCGTAGGGTTTTCCTTGGCTGATTTTCAGATGGAGATCACCAGGCCTTTCTTCCTAGTCTCCCTTAGTCTGGACGCTCCATGGAAACTTGTTCTACCATAGCTGAGTCTGCTGGTCTTTGAAATGCTGCTGACTTAGCTTCCTGCACTCTATCAGACAGTGGTTTGTTGCGATCTAACTGGTTTTCATTGGTTGAGTTTTACAAGTAGATCACCAGGCCTTTCTTCCTAGCCTGTCCCAGTCTAGAAGCACAGCGGGAAGCTGTCCACTGTGCTGACTCTGCTAATATCTGAAATGCTGGTGACATAGCTTTGAGGATCGCAGGAATGTGAATGACAACCTACAAGACGGAGGCTGGAGAGGGACACTCACTCCCCACTAGGAAATCCATAGGAGAATGTCCACTAGGTTATAGACAGTGCTGGTGTGGCGCTGTAGGATAAGCACTGGGCTGTTAACCACATGGTCGCCAGTTCAAACCCACTAGCCACTCCTCAGAAACCCTATACAGGGTTATTATGCATCGGACACCGATTCGACTGCCTGTAACAATAACAGCAGTGAAATTGGACTCCTGGTGTGGCGCTGTAGGATAAGCACTGGACTGCTAATCACAAGTTCAGTGGTTCAAACCCACTAGCTGCTTCTCAGATACCTGTACAGCATTGCTATGAGTTGCAACCGAATCAACAGTTTACACAAGTAGAATATAGAGAAAGTAAGTTGTTTACAAAATACAATCCCGTCTGTTGTTGGATTTCACTGCATCAATTCCAACTGCAAGGGGGACTCTATGTTGTTGTTCCGTGGCATCGGGTCAGTTCTGACTCATAGCGACCCTGTATAAGGTTTCTGAGGAGCGGCTGGTGGATTTGAACCTTCGACTTTGAGGTTCGAACTCAGTGATGAACACTAACTAGCACCAGGGCTCCTACAATTTCAACAAATAGCACTGTTGTCGGAGACCGGCGCCCAGTGCTTGCATCTTGTGACTTAGACATTTCTATAGGTGGGTGACATTTTGGTGACTCGTGGGCGACCTCTGGTGGTCTTTTTTGGAGTTGTTTGTTGCTAAGTGTTGTTGAGTGAGTTCCGACTCATAGCCACCTTAAGCATGACAGAGCGGAACACCTCCCCGTCCTGCACCGTCCTCAAAATCATTGCTACATTTGAGCCCATTGCTGCTGCCACTGTGCCAACCCATCTCATTTGGGGCGGGGGTGTCTTCCTTTTTTTCTGTGACCCGCCATTTTACCCAACATGATGTCCTTCTCTGGGGACAGACCCTCCTGATGACACATGTGAAGTATGAGAGACGAAGTCTGGCCATCCTGGCTTCTGAGGAGCATTCTGGCTGTACTTCTTCCAACACAGACCTGTTGGTGCTTCTGGTGATCCATGGTCCACTATTGAGGATGCAGTGTTGGAGATCATCTGGGGTAGCTCTTTGTGTTGGTTTAGAGTCGGGCTCTTGGTCTTGGTAGTTGATACTAGTCAGTTTCAGCCCATCGTGGCCCCCTGCACATAGCCCGGTCCTGGGCCACCTTCCCAGTGGTGGTTGGATTTGAGCCCATCTTCAGGTGGATGAAGGTTAATTGGGTGTGTGGTTGCATTTTCCCCAGCTCATATTTCTCCTGGAACCGAGGAGGTGAGCCTTGTGGGGCTGGGCGTGTTTCCCTAGAGCTTGGGCGCAGCTGGAAGAACTCCTTTGTGAGATGCTGGATTACAGGGGGGTACCCTGCTGTCTTAAGGAGCTCTGGTAGCGTAGTGGTTACGAATCGGGCTGTGAACCTTAAGGTCAGCGGTTCGAAACTACCAGCCGCTCCGCGGGAGAA
>NW_006408964.1:143159-155978 GCF_000296735.1 Chrysochloris asiatica
AACAACGAGCTCTGGTAGCGTAGTGGTTACGAATCGGGCTGTGAACCGCAAGGTCAGCAGTTCAAAACTACCAGCTGTTCCGTGGGAGAAAGATGAGGTGTTGTGCTCCCGTAAAGATTTATAGCCTCGGAAACCCTGTACAGGGTCGTTATGAGTTGGAACCAACTCCACGGCACGTAACAACAACAACAACAAAGATTTCTTAGGAGCTCTTGACAAGGAAGGTCTGTTCCTCGGAAACTTATATTGGGTTGACAGGGTCGCTATCTGTTAGCACCGACTCAGCGTCACTTCACGACACAAAGAAGGAGCTTTGGTAGCATTGTGGTTGGTTCTAAGTTTGGGCTGCTAACTGCACGGTCAGCAGTTCGAATCAACCAGCTGCTCTGCAGGAGAAACATGAGACTTTCTGCTCCGCTAATGATTTACAGCCTCGGAAACCCTACATCGGGCTGCTATGAGTTGGAACTGACTCCACGGCTCATAACTACCACCAACCAACACCATGGAACATGGTGGCTCTCTGGGATGAGTGCTGGACTGTGAACCACAAGGTTGGCAGTTCGAGCCCACCAGCTGCTCTGCAGGACAAAGATGAGGTTTTCTAAAGCTCTTGTAAAGATTTCCAGCCATGGAAACCCTATCCAAGGTTGGAACCCACTTGACTGCACTAACAACAACATGATTTGCAGCAATACTTTTGGGCTTAGCTGTGTGTTTGTGTTCATGATGGTGGCTTGCCGAGAGAGGAACAACAGAAGACAGGTGACTACCAGTGAGTCAGTTTATGTTGGGGTCAAGGTGAATGGAAATGAATCCTCCTCGCCTGAGAAACCCACCTGTGTTGAAGCTGCCCGCATGCCCAGTGAGGGGTGGTGAAGCCATACTGTCTAGATGGGTTGTTTGGTTCATGAGTGGCGGATTTCATTTATTACTCATCTTAGGAAGGAATATGATTCTTGTAAAATATAAAATTGATAAATTGACTCAGAGTATTTATTACTTGCTAAAGCAGTCGCCTCTTTAAAGAGTTCAAGAGCAAAGCTGTGTCAGCTTGAGGACTAAGGTGCGCCTGACCCAAGCCATGGTATTTTCAATCACCTCATATGCATGCGAAAGCTGGACAGTGAATAAGGAAGACCGTAGAAGAATTGAGGCTTTTGAGTTATGGTGTTGGAGGAGAATATTGAAAGTGTAATAGATCCAATAGATCCGTGTTAGAAGAAATGCAGCCGGAGTGCTCCTTGGAGACCAGGATGGCCAGACTTTGTCTCTCATACTTCGGACATATTGTCAGGAGGGACCCAGTCCCTGGAGAAGGACATCATGTTTGGTAAGGTTGGAGGGTCAAAGAAAAACAGGAAGACCCCTAACGAGGTGTGTGGGCACAGTGACAGCAGCAATGGGCTGGAATATAATTGTGAGGATGCTTCAGGACAGGACACTGTTTCAGTCTATCGTGCACCGGGTTACTGTGAGTCAGCACCTAACAACAACAACAACAACAACAACAACAACAACAACAACAGTAACAGTAACAACAAGCCAGTCGCTGTCGAGTCCAGTGTGAACCATGGTGTCCCTTGTGTATCAGAGTGGGGTTTTCAGTGGATGATTTTTCAGCAGTAGTTTGCCAGACCTTTCTTCCGTGTGCTAACTGTTTTCTCCACCGAGTTGACCCTGAATCACAGATGACATCCCCAGTTTGTGTCCGAGTAGAACTGGGTTTTCCGGCCTTCATCTTGATGTGTAGATCCCCAGGCCTTTCTTCTGACTTCCTCTGGGCAGAGTCAGTCTTTGGGTTTTTAGCGAGCGGGTTAACGTTCACCCAGACACTCCATGAAGGAGCCCTGGTGGTGCTGGGCATTAAGCACACGTTTGCTAACCACAAGGTCTTGGTTCAAATCCACCAGACGCTCCTTGGAAGCTGAGGAGCATTTCTACTCTACCCTATGAGGTCTTTATGAGTCCGAGTTGGCTTGATGTTTGTGAATTTAGGGAGTCCATTATCTGGGTCTGCTGTGCATAAGGTCGCTATGGGTTGGTGCTGACTCGATGGCACCTGACAACAACAACAACAACATTATCTGTGTTCACCACTCGTCTGTCAGTTTGTCCTACTGTGGTGGCTTGTGAGTTGCTGTGATTCTGGAAGCCAGGCCTCTGGTATTTTTAAATACAGCAGGGCCACCCCATGGTGGACAGGTTTCAGCTGAACTTCCAGACAGACTGACTAGGGAGAGGGAGAGGTGGGCCACTTCTGAAAGCTTTTTGAATCGCAGCGAATGTTGTCAGATACTGTGCTGGAAAATGACAAAATCATTATGAATAGTTCACGAATAATAGTCACGGTGCCAGCAGCGATGGGCTGAAGTAGGACTGGGCAGTGTGTCGTTCTGTTGTGCACGGCGGTCACTGAGAATCGGAACCGATTCGGCGGCACCTAACAACACCAGCCAACGATGTGGGTACCAAAGCTGCAAACCAAGTGGCCTATAACAGTCACCTTCTGGAACCGACTGGGATGGTTCAGCGTAAGGTGCAGTTCCATTGTGGAGGGGGGAGGGTCCTCACTGTGGGGGTGGCCCCCTGGTAGCTGTTAGCTTTGCTGTTGGAAGCCCGGTATACTGATGCCATCTGGGGCAAGTTGCGGCTTTGTCATGTTTTAAGTTACGCCTTGCAGCTGGTACCCTTTCAGCTCCAGTTTCTCCTCCTTGTAATCCATACCCCCTTTCCCAATTCATTGTGCCAACAAGCCCCAGAGATGCCCTCAGGGGAAATCTGATGGCTGCACTTGTCCCAGAAACGGGCCCCAAATGGTGACTGTTAACGGCAATGTCTGATTCTCGATTATTTTTGTTTACTGCCTTCCCCATCTCCCAAGTGAATGCGTGTCTCCTTTTTAGCCCTGGTGTGGCACTGTAGGATAATCACTGGCCTGCTAACCACAAGGCCTGCTGTTCAAACCCATCAGCCACTCTCCGAAACCCTATACCGCATTGCAGCGAGTCGGGACCGACTTGACGGCACTTATCAGTAACGACAACAATGCTTTTTAGCCAGTGTGATTCTGGATTCTTTAGAATTTGGGGGGTTGTTGTTGTTAAGTGCCGTGGAGTCGGTTCTGACCCATAGCGAACCTGAACAGGGTTTCCGAGGCTGTAAATCTTTACAGGAGCAGAAAGCCTCATCTTTCTCCCATGGAGTGGCTGGTAGTTTCGAACTGCTGACCTTGTGGTTCACAGCATGATTCGTAACCACTACGCTACCAGAAATTCCTTTATGATTATTGAACTGAAAGGTGCTGAATGGTGAGTAAGGAGTCCGGGTTAACCTCAAGTCTGCCCACAAGTACATCAGAAGAAAGTCCTGGTGATCTGCTGATCTCACTGGCCTTGAAAACCCAGTGGAGCACTTTTAGGGGCACACCATGAGTAGGTAGTTAACTCGGGCTGCTTTCGGTGGACTTGCATGTCCCCCCTTTTGTTGCTTAGTAGCTGACGATGTTCATAGTTGAGACTCCCTCCCCTGCACCCCCATATATCCTGTTGTCTCATAGCGACTCCGTAGGATAGAACAGAACTTGTCCTTAGGATTTCTGAAACTGTAAATGGATCCAGAGGAGTGGGTGGTGGGTTTGAACCGCCGACTTTGTAGCTAGCAGCCCAAGCGCTTAACCTGCGGCACCCTAGCGCTCCTTCATGGTAGATTCTAGTCTCATGAAATAAAGTTAAAAACTGAGTTGGTCGGAGCTCTTAGCTGGACCTTGAATGAATCTTCGGTAGATGCATCTGGCTGGAGGTTTTCAGACAGCCTAGATGTGGCCTTTGGTTCTGCTCCTGTGAAAACTGCCCTGAGTGAAATCACGGTTGGTTCCCGGCTCGTAGCGACCCTGTATCGGGTTACCAAGGAGCGGCTGGTGAGTTTGAACCGCCGGCCTTGAGGTTCACAGTCCAGTGCTGATCCTACTGTGAAAAACAGTCCATCAAGAAAGGACAAACTGTGCATGAGCCCAGTGTTGTAAAGATGTAAGGACATATCTTCTTGCTCAATGGAATATTCTGTGATGATTGGTAACAGGGTGGATGGGTGGGGGTGGGAGAGAAATAGAATTAAATGAGTAAAGGAGCTCTGGTAGCATAGTGGTGGTTACGAATCGGGCTGTGAACCTCAAGGTCAGCAGTTCGAAACTACCAGCTGTTCCATGGGAGAAAGATGAGGCTTTCTGCTCCCGTAAGGATTTACAGCCTTGGAAACCCTGTACAGGGTCGCTATGGATCGGAACCGACTCCATGGCACATAACAACAACAACACCAACATAGGTGAATTCTGACGGTCCACAGCAGGATTGAAATCATTGTAAAGACATGAAGCGTGTAATTTGTTGAAATGTGGGGTTGATAATCTGCAGTATAATTCTAAACTCAATTCACAATAAAAAGTTAAAATGACAACAGAACCAGTGCCCCCTCACCTGCTCCGGGAGGACAGTTGGAAGGACCTGGAGACAGTTTTTAGGTTCCTGGGTAGCCTAAGACGCTGGGTGTTTGTAGCTGTGACCAGGGCCCAAGCTGACCGTCTCTAACTCTGTGTAGTGTTTCTGTGAGTCAAAATGGCCTCAGTGGTGGTGTAGTAGGGTTTGTTATTCCGGTTAATCATTGTTAGAGCAGATCACCTAGTCTTTGTTCAGAGTTCCTGGGTGGGTGATTTGGAATCAGTAACCTTTGGGTTTGGGTTAGTGACGTAGCGCTTACTCATTGTGCCACCGGGACTCATATGACGGTGAGTTGGTTCTGACGCAGGGTGACCTTGTATAGGGTTTTCTGAAACTGCGCATTTTTGTGGTGGAAGCAAACATTGTTTTCCCTCTGAGAGGCTAGTTGGCTGGAACCACCGACCTTGGATTCGCATTCCAGTGGTTATCATTCAGAGCCACCAACACGTTGCCACTTGAAGTGAAGATGCATCCAAGAAAACCCCATGGCGGCAGTTCTGCTTTGACACAAGGGGTGCTGGGAGTCGGAATCAACTGGGTGAAAGGATTGTATATTTTTTAATTGTTTTTTGGGGTGTGTGTAAAGACTGCCTTACACTGTGGATGGGAGGGAAGTGTTGGACTGGATTTGTTATCTAGTTTGAATTGCAAACGTCTGAATTGTCGATGTTTATTTTTCTTGGGGATGACCCCACCCCAGATAACATCCCAAACTAGAAATCTTGTGTTGAAATGATACCAAAGTGGAGCCAGAAATGCAAGCATTTCCCTTGTAGGACATTCCTGGAGTTCCTTGGAGGGAGGATCTGATTCTATCTTTTTGCGTGTGTTTGTTTTATAGGAGAGTCTGTAATGAATACGCTGCAAATAGGGGCAGGATCGTTAGAAAATATTGATTCTATTTTTGTGGTTTTGAGATCAGACGATGTAAAATCGAGTACCCTTGGACTCAGCAGATTTTAAAAATGAAACTTTTTTAAAAATAGAGAGGGCAAAATAAAGACTCTACATGGAGTCTCGCCACCAGGGGAGTTGTTTTCAAAATGTAGTTAATTTTATTAGTGTTCTCCATCGTTGTTGAGAATGTATACCAGAGAAACATATACTTATTCAAGTTTTTATGTGTATCATTCAGGAACTTTGTTTATGTTCCTCGAGCAGTTCAGTCAATCTCACTACACATATTGTTGTTGTATTGAAAACAATAGGGCTTCCAAAGACCCTCGGGTGGGTTTGAACTGAGACCTTGTGTTAGCAGTCCAGTGCTTATCGTACAGTGCCAACACCAAAGCAGCTTAGTTTCCCATTTTACAAGCTTTGTTGTGCCAGAGACTTGGTTCCTGCTCATAGTGACTGTGTATAGGGTTTCTGAAGGTGGACATCTTTGTGTGAGAGCAAACAGCCTCATCTTTCTCCCACGGAGTGGCTGGTGGGCTCGAACCATTACCTGCAGGCCATATTGAAATCATTTGGTCTGGCATTGCCAAAGCAGTCACAGTTCCAGCCATCATGTTGTTGTTACAAAATGCCATTGAGTTGGTTCCAACTCATAGCGACCCTGTATAGGGTTACCAAGGAACGGCTGGTGAGTTTGAACTGCTGATCCATGGTTCAAACCGATGTTGAGATCGAGTGCTTTATCCCATACCACCACATCAGGAATCCAGACATCACGTTGTCGTTAAGTGCCATCGAGTCGGTTCCAGCCCATAACGACCTTTACAGGGTTTCTGAGGAGTGGCTGGTGAGCTTGAACCACCAACCTTGATGTTCACACCATGCCGGGGACCCGCCTCGACATAGGGGTTCGGTTCACGAGGAGGGGATACCTGACAGCGATAACAATATATCAAGAATACACAGAAGGAGACAGAGAGAAACAATGAGGCACCCCAAAGCCAGGGTGGATACATCACTGGTGGGCAGGCTTGGAACTACAGACATCGTGGCCTCTGCAGGCAGCAACTCACTGCCCTGCCATCTTTACTGCGTGCCCTTTAACCCGTAATGCACTGCAATCTTTACTCCATGCCTTCCAACCAGTAATGCACACCTGGGGAGGCCCTGGCGTCTGTTTTATTTAGGGGAGGAGCTTCACACCAAGCTGGGAGGGACTTAGGCAAGGTACAGCTAACATCAGTACTTTTCCAGACATTCAGGTAACTTTACATCGTACTTCGCTAATTCGAATCCCAGGCCAGCAACTTGGATTCTCAGGCCCAATTAACATATCTATAGCCCCTGAGGTCAGTTGGGGGAAGGTGAGAGTAATGACAAAAGCTTGGGCGGAGTCCTGCTGCTTTGGCTTCCTGAGCCAGGTCTGCAGGAGGACTCCAGACGCCCAGGTGAATGGGCTGCACCTGGAAAAGGATTAGGGAGGATTGGTTCTTTGTCTATAGAACAAAGAACTGAGAAGTAGCTAGCATATTTTTAGTTAATCCTTTTGGAGAAAGGTTTGACCTTGCAACTTTTAGTCTTAGGCTTTAGGAAAATATCACATTTATCTGTGGATTATTAAGAGCTCCGTGTATTAAATTAATACATGTAACAATATTAAGGTAAAAAACAATTTGTCATTAACTGCCAGTGGCCTCATTTGTTACACTCGGGCCTATAGGGCCTCGAGCCTCTGACCAATCTTACATGGTCCCCAACAACACCAACTTTGCAGTCCAGCTCATTAACCCACAGCACCACACCAGAAGTTCGTGTATGTATGCTGTGTGGTGTGTGGCACTGTTCTGTAAGCACTGGACTGCAAGGTCAGTGATTCAAACTAAGTGCTCTGGGGGAAACCCTAAACAGGGTCACTATAGGTTGGAACCAGCTTGACGGCACTTAATAACAATGGCATGTGTATATATATATATAGCCCTGTTATGGCACTATAGGACTGGACTGCTAACCTCAAGGTTGGCAGTTCAAATCTACCTGCTGCTCCTTGGAAACCCTATACAGGATCATCCTGGCTCTCCAGCACTTAACAACAATCATATATACACGTGTATATGTGTATCAGGAGTCCTGGTATGGCGCTGTGGGTTAATGCGCCAGACTGCAAAGTTGTTTGAACTGCAAGGTCCGGTGGTTGAAGCTCACCAGCTGCTCCTTGGAAACCCTATACAGGGTCGCTATGGGTCGGAACCAACTCAAATGGCACTTAACAACAAGGTGTGTGTGTTACATTGTGGTTGTGAAGTGCCATCGAGTTGGTTTTGACTCGGTTGCAACCCTGTATAAGGTTTCCAAGGTTGTAAATTTTTGCGGAAGCAGAAAGCCTCGTCTTTCTTCAGCTTATTTGTCACATTCCCAATTTGTGATCATTGTGTTTTGAGACATTTGCTGTAGTTGTTGGTGGAACTGTGCCGTGGAGTCGATTCCGACTTGTCGTGACCCTGTATAGGGTTCCCAAGGCTGTAAATCTTGGAGCAGAAAGCCTCATCTTTCTCCTGCAGAACAGCTGGTAGTTTCTAACTTCTGTCGATTCCGACTTGTCGATTCCGACTTGTCGTGACCCTGTATAGGGTTCCCAAGGCTGTGAATCTTGGAGCAGAAAGCCTCATCTTTCTCCTGCAGAACAGCTGGTAGTTTCTAACTTCTGACGGTGAGATTAAGAGCCCCATTTGTAACCACTCCATTACCAGAACTCCTTCTGGTAGTTGTACTTCCTGCTACGTATAATAACAATCTTCCCACTTCCTCCTTGGGTTTCCTGTTTCCATTTCTCCTTTTTTGTTTCTGAGCTTTGTCTTTTGGAACAGTTTTGCCCTTTTGGATTTGTAGTTGGTTTATCTGAGGAGCAGGTTTCCCACGGGTATAGCATTGTCCCGTTCCTAGGCCTGTCGGTTGTTTTGACTGAAGAGAGTTCTCCTGGTCTGGGTTCAGTTTCGGGTTTGAAGGGTCTTGTGTTTAAGCATTAAAAAAACCTGCTTCCTTTTGTTCTTGTTGTTAAGAAACATACACAACAGAAAGTAACAAATTTCACAGTTTCTGCATGTATGTTTCAGAGAGTTGATTAAATGTTTCAGGTTCGGTAACTCTTAGCCTTCTTTCTGAAAGTTTTCCTCCTCGCTGAAGGGAACCACTCTACCCCCTGAGTTTGCTGCCTAACAGGCCTTGTTGTTGTTTATTTGATCCCATATAACAAACCCAGACTCACATGGTGGCCACCCTATAGGACAGAGTAAAACTACTCCCAATGGTTGCTGAGACTGTAAATCTTTATGGGAGCAGCCAGCCTAGCTGCCTTTTGCTCCAGCCTCACTGGTAGGTTTGAACTGCTGTCCTTGCAGTTAGGATCTCAGTCGACCGCACCAGCAGGCCTCCTTTTGATAGGGGTAGTTCTTAAAAGCACATCGTGGAGCCCCATGTATGCTTCCAGTTAAAAGCAAAATGGTTGTTGATTTGGTTTAAGGAAGACTTTAGGGGATATTTTTGATAAGGAGACTTAAGGTTGAAATATTTTAAGTATTTACTCAGGATATTTACTTCCGGAATTCACGATGGGTCCAGAAAGTCTGAATGTGATTACAAATTTGAAATTCTGTTCTGTATTTCTCTCCCTTTTTGATAAGAATTTTTGATCAAAACATTCAATCATGATTTTATATGAGTGTGTAACTCAGAGTGACGTGAGTTACAAATACTGTCTTCTACACCCAGGAACGCTAACCCTTTTCAAAGCTTTTAATCCCCCTGAACAGAGACCACATACCACTTAAGCATGTACTCCTAGTCAGCCTTCTGATAACCACCAATAAGCTTTGGTCTCTGGGCACTGGCTTCTTCTCAGCATTTCATGTATGTGGGAGTCTGCAGTTTTGCCCTCTTGGATCTGCCTTCGTGCTGTATTTTCTCGGTGCATTTATGTTGGGGCATGTGTACAGACAGACCTATTCTTTATGGCTGAATGTGTATAATCCAACGTGTTTATCCATCATCTGTTGGCGGACACTTGGATTATTTCTATTGTGCACGGTGGGATACGTGGATGAGTGTGTTCCTGCTTATTTTCTTGAGTGTGTACCAAGGAATGCCATTTCTGGGCCATGGGGTAATTCTTTGCCTCAGCTTTTGAGGAAGTACTAAAATGTCTGTTTGCAAGCCACTTCTTGGAAATGGGTGTTACGGTATTTCAGCTTGGTTCTGCCTGCTGCAAACGATCCTTCTAGCGGAATCGGGAATGTAGTCCACATGCAGAAAAATGGATGAACGTCTAGATTTAAAGACTGGTTCCTTTTAACTCTTGATCTCTGGCCCTGTGGGAATCTGTGAGTGTATGGTGTGTTTGTAACGTGTCTGTGGTGTGGTGTGGTGTGTGTGTGCAGTCTGTGTCTATGAGGAGGGTTCAAGGAGTTTGTGGAAAATGTAATTAAATGGAAACAGTCCACATACTTTGGAAGCCCCTCTTACGTGGTGTGAGTCCTTACTTGGTGACACTGTAGGATCAGCACTGCACTGCTAATCACAGGATCAGAGGTTCAAACCCACCAGCTGCTCCTTAGAAACCCTATACAGAATCGGTAGGAGTCTGAACTGACTCCACGGCACTTAACAACAGCAACGTCTTTGGTATGTGTATAACGTCTGTAGGTGTCCATGTGGCGTGGTGTGTGTTTTGTATGGAGTGTGTGTAAATGTGTGTGGGTGTATCTGCATGTGTGTATGTATTGCTTACATGTAATATGTGTGTTCGTGGGATCTGTGTGCGTGAATGTGTATGAGTGTGCTGCTATGTGTGTGTGATTGTGTGGTGTGTATGAGGGGACTTCAGAAAGTGTGTGGAAACACTCCATTATCTTTCATTTCCATTTTCCCACAAACTTAATTGAAAATCCCCCAGCTGTGTGTGTACAAGTGAGTGTTTGTGGTGTGTGTGATGTGTGTTTGTAGTGTGTGTGTTGTGAGTGTATTTGTGGGGTGTGTTGGTAGTATGTGTGTTGGTAGTGTGTGTGTGTTGTGTGTGTTGTTTTGTGCGTTGGTAATGTTTGTAGTGTGTGTGTTGTATGTTTGTGCTGTGAGTGTATTTGTGGTGTCTGTTGGTAGTGTGTGTGTTGCTAGTGTGTGTTGGTGTGTGTTGTGAGTACTGTGTGTTTTGTGTGTTGGTAGTGTGTGTTGCATGTTTGTGTTGTGTGTGTTGAGTGAGTTTGTGGTGTGTGTGGTGTGAGTCAGGGTGTTTGAGAAACTGGATATTCCACTGCCAACTCCATGTGAGCATCCGTGTGTGTGTCTTAGTGTCACTGTGCCCGTGTGTTGAGTGGTAGACTCCAAGCACACATCCATTGTGTGTGTGTGTGGTGTGAGTGTACGTGTGTAGTGCGGGTGTGAATGTGTATGTGTGTGGTGTGTTGCTTAAGTGTCACTGTATATGATTGTGAGAATCGTGTGTTGTGCCATAGACACCACATGTACACCCACGGTGTGTGGTGTATGTAGTGTGACTCCGAGTGTGTATGATTATGAGAACTGCATATTGAGCTGTAGACCACACACACACCCACGGTGCGTGGTGTGTGTAGTGTGACTTTGTGTGTGTATGATTGTGAGAACCGCGTGTTGAACCATACGCTTCCTGTCCTCATTGAGCGCCCCCCTGCCCCGACACCTGTGCTCCCATGAGCCGCCACAGCCCCTCCTTGCCCTCCCTGCCCAGTCCCCGTGTCTCTGACGGGCTGTCCTTATCTCCGCAGGCACCGGCACCTTTGGGCGGGTGCACCTGGTCCAAGAGAAGACGACCAAGAGCTTCTTTGCGCTCAAGATGATGAGCATCCCTGACGTCATCCGGCTGAAGCAGGAGCAGCATGTGCACAATGAGAAGGCGGTCCTCCAGGAAGTGAGCCATCCCTTCCTCATCCAGCTGTGAGTGCCTCTGTGCCCCCTCCTCTCTACACATCCAACCACAGGGCGGGGCCCAGCCGAGTCTTGTGCTCATGACTGTCCCCCTAAATACAAATCTAATCGCCACTCCCCCATCTGTGGATGATCCATGGCAGGTGTAAGAGGAGAATGAGAGGTTGGCAATTCGAGTCTACTCAGACGTCCCTCAGAAGAAAGACCTGGCAATCTGCCTCTAGAAGCTCCCAGTCATGAAAATCCACCAGAACCCAGTTCTATTCTGACCCATGTCGGATTGTGGCCGGGGGCATTTCAGATAGTTAATTTGGCTGCCCAATGAAAAGTTGTTCACTACAGCCCATGCGCAACTGCCTCCCAAGAAAAAGTCCTAGTTATGTGCTTCCATGAAAACCCGACGGAGTGCACTGTTCCACTCTGCACACATGGGGCTGCCGTGAGAAGGAGGTGATTGAACAGCAAGTAGCCTCCGCCCTGCAAGGGTCCCTGTGAATCAGAACCGACTCGATGCAACTTGACAACAACCGCTAAACCTACCTCCTATTGCTGTGGCTGTGATCCTGTTGGGGAATGAGGCTTTGTTATAGTAACGAAATCTTACTAGTGTAGTAGTTGTTGCTATAAAGTGCCACCGAGTCATTTCTGACTCATAGTGACCCTGTATAGGCTTTCCAGGGAGCAGCTGGTGGGGCTTGAACTGCTGACCTTGTGCTGATCTCACAGCGCCACACCAGGTGGGGTGAACCCTAAACTATAAACTACACACAGGGAAGACGATGTGCAGAAGAAAATCCAGCGATTGCTTGATACTAGACACTGATTGGATCCATAGATAGGACTTTCTCCTATCTATGGATCCTCGGAGTTTACGAAGTTGACGTCCAGGCCTTTCTTCCTACTCCCATCTTCAGTCTGGACGCTTCACTGAAACCTCTTCAGCCACACGAAAGCCTCCCCAACACACCGTGGTAGCTTTGTGTGAGTTGTACTAGCCGGGAGTTGAACTCCAGTCTCCCGCACGATAGGGGAGAATTGACCCACCATTTTACTTATTCCTGTCTTGGGAAATAGGCCTTTGGAGAGAGAAATTGATCTTGGTAGGGTTTGCATTCTTCCTAGGGTCTTTGTACGATAAGCACTGGACCGCAAGGTCTGTTTGAACCACTAGGTTGGCGGTTCAAAGTCATCAGCTGCTCCTCGGAAACTCTATACTGGGTCACTGTGGGTCGGAACCGGCTTGAGGGCACTTAACAACAACCACCACCAAGTCTATGTGGTCTCTTCTCTCATATTGCCATTTTTTTTCACACTTGTTTTAGGCAGAACACTTGGCGTTTTACCAAAACACAGGAAGTCCCAAACTTTAAAAACAGGGTGTGTCTCAAATGGTGGTTTGCAAGTTGAATTTTCCTACAAGTGCGTTTTCCTCTGAGAGAACAATGGAGTTAGTTTAGTAGACAGGCTTTGGTTT
>NW_006408964.1:156744-164672 GCF_000296735.1 Chrysochloris asiatica
GCTCTTAGGAGTTCGGAGCCGTTCTGTTCTGTCCCGTAGGGTCCCTGTGCGTCAGAATCCACGCGATGGCTGCGAGGTTTTACTCCTGGTGAAACAGCCCTGTTGGTTAAACACTCATGTGCTAGCTAATGGGTTAGTGGTTTGAACCCAGCAGCGGCTCCACGGGAGAAGAGATGAAGTTGTCCACTCCTAATCTTGTTTGGTGCCGTCAAGTCGTTTCCGACTCGGAGTGACTCTATTATACATGAGAGAAGGAAGCTCGGTCCTCCGCCAACCTCACGGTGGTTTGTTAGGTTTGAGCCCATCGCTGCTAGAAGGGTTGCAGCCTGGGAAACCTCTGCCCTTACCCTTAGAGGGGTACTGAGTCCGGCAGAATGGTGGTGAGGTCAAGAGCCTCTGGTAGAGTCATACCGTCGACCTCGTGGTTCAAACTGACCTCGCGGTCCAGTGTTTTGTTCCACAGAGCCGAATCTACTGCCATTTAAAAGTGAAGATGCAGACCCCTCCTTTGTCTCTTTCGTCATTGCTTTGCAAGGAGCAGATGGCGAGCCTGAAGGAAGCCAGTCTCTATTCCTGATCTTCTCTGAGAACAATGTGGACATGTTGGCAGGGTTTTATTTTGGAGGGTGGAAGTCGGCTCAACATGTAAATAAAGAAAATAAAACTGTCTTGTTGATTCACGATACACAGCACATGACGTTCCCGTGTGAGACTTTAGAACTACCTACCCTCCATGAGGTTTTCAAAGCCTGTCATCTTTACAGAAGATCTCCAGGCCTTTGTTCCGTGGTACCACCGGGTGGGTTGCAGCTACCAAACTGTTGTTGTTGTTAAGTGCTGACGAGCCGCTTTTTGATTCACAGCGCCTCCATGTACCAGAGTAGAACTCCCCCTCAGGGAAATGTTTGTTCTTCATCTTTATGGTGAGAGATTGCCAGACCTTTCCTCCGCTGCGACACTGAGTGGCTTCCAGTTGTCGACCTCTCTGTTTGCAGTGAATCATAAATGATTTGTGGCATCCAGTGCCATAAAAAGGAATGTTTAAATTTTCGTTGTGACAGGGTAGCGATAGTGTTTCCCGAGGTCTGTTTCTGCAACATACAGGTCTTGGATCTCTGAAAGCTTTCTCTCCCCTACAGAGGTCTCGGTGGTGGAAAATAGTCACAGAGAGAAGTACAGGGAGAGAGCGGGCAGTCCTTCCCTTACCTCTGGGGGACGAGTGGAACACAGAAGCAGAATTCTGAGGGACGAGTTGTTTGTTGTCTGAATGAGATGGTGATGGGGTGGTGGGGAGCAGATCATTTTAGATGAGGAAACAGGTGAGCAAGGAGCTGGGGGCACAGGCAGAGACTTGAATCATTTTGGGGTGAGTGAGAGGGTGTAGGGTGTGGAGCAGAAAGTTAGCTGTGGATTACTGGGTAATTGTGACGCTGTGGGCTAATGCACCAGACTGCAAAGTCGTTTGAACCGCAAGGTCGGCGGTTCAAGCTCACCAGCTGCTTCTTGGAAACCCTATACAGGGTCGCTATGGGTCAGAATCGACTCGACGGCACTTAACAACAACAACCCAAATGTATTGCCATCTAGTCTGTTAGGACTCTTAGCGACCCTAAGAGGGTAGGACGGAGTAGAACTGCCCCGTTGGGATTCCCACACGGTAAACTTTATAGGATCAGACTTTCTTATCTCTCCCCCATAGAACGGGGGGTAGGTTTGAACTGCTGATCTTGCAGTTACCTGTTTGATGCTTCACCCACCACGCCACCAGGATGGTTTTGTTGTTTGTTATCAAATGTCATCAAGTTGGTTCTGACTCAGCAACCGAGGAGCGGCTGGTGGTTATGAGCCACCGACCTTGTGGTTTGAACCACGGACCTTGGGCATTGTCCCACAGCACCACACCAGGACAGTTGGGATGGCTATGTGAGGACAGGGACAGGTCAGGTAGGATTTGAAAGCTTCATCGTCCTTACAGATGGGTGCTGGGGTGTGAGGAAGAAGGAGGGGCTGGCCCTTCTCATCTTGAAGCATGGTGGGAATCTGGGGTAGCTCAGTATCGGGGAGCAGCCGTCGTACTGTGGGGTCTTGTGTGATGCTGTGATGTTGGAAGCTGTGCCACAGGGATTTCAAACACCAGCAGGGTCCCCCATAGTGGAGCTGCCACACTAGGAAAGACTAGGAAGAAAGACCTGGCTGTTTACGTCTGAAAAGTCAGACAAGGAAACTCCTGTGGAGAAAACAGAACATCATCTGACTCAGAGTTCTGGAAGATGAATCCCATAGGTTGGAAGGCTCTCAAAACACGCAGTGGCCCCCCACTCTGGAGTTCAGCCGATGAATGTGGTGAAGATGATGCAGGAAATGGGCAACATTTCCTTCTGTGATGCGTGATGGCACCGTGACTCGGATCTGCCTCCACAGCCTCAGCGACATCAGCATTCAGGGGTGGGGAGTGGGGTGAGGAAGGCCCAAGGAGGGTGGTGTTCAGCTGGGTTGGAAAATGGAAGATGGGTCGGCACCCCTAGTTTCAGGCCGTGTTGGAGCAGGTGCAGATAGGGAATCTCAGAACAGGGATGCGTTTCTCCTGTTCTGACGAGGTTGGTCCAGCGCTGGGCCTCACGAGTGAAGAGCGCTCTCCCCGCAGACCCCGGGTCAGAGGCAGGAGGCTCTGGGCACCTCAGCTCCAGACACAGCGGACGGGATTATAGTCAGCCCTCGAAGGCTGTTCAGGAACCTTTTCCTGTTTGTGTTTCTATTCTTTTCCGGATGCCTGCGGTCTGAACTCGGCTCCCTTTCCTCCTTGTACCCACCCGAACCGTCTGCAAACCAGCAACTGGGTGGTATGCATGTAGGAACATTTGTCTAAGCTCAGTGAGCTATTCCACACACACACACACATGCAGAGAGAGATTTGTCATATACATACACCACACATAGACAGTACATATATTTGCCACACAGACATACCACGCACATCATACACAAACACAGAAACTGCGCACAGACACACCCGTACAGTATAAGAACCAGCGGCTGGTGTGCTTACTGAGGTGATGGAGCTCAGAAAGCCGCAGCCCACACACAGACATATCACATACCCACACAGAAACACTACACATAGACACAACCCTAACCACACCCACACACAGACACATCACATACCCACACAGAAACACTACACACAGACACAACCCTAACCACACCCACACACAGACATATCACATACCCACACAGAAACACTACACACAGACACAACACTAACCACACCCACACACAGACATATCACATACCCACACACAGACATATCACATACCCACACAGAAACACTACACACAGACATCACATACCCACACAGAAACACTACGCACAGACACAACACTAACCACACCCACACACAGACATCACATACCCACACAGAAACACTACACACAGACACAACCCTAACCACACCCACACACAGACACACCTAGGCAGGGACAACACACATACCCTTGCACATACCTGTATGAACCCTTACCCAGACACAGACAACACACACAGACAGCAGATTCAGCGTTTGCACATCTGGTGGTTTCTGGTAGCACCTTTGTCGCACAGGGCCGTCAGAGCCCCAAGTTTACTCGGAAAGGCCTGTTGAATGTACGAGCTACATTCTGTGAATACAGGTCCATACCGGGATTAGAGAAATCAGCGTTCATTGGGATTTCAGAACACTGGTTTGGTGTTTTAATTTTTTAACTCCTCTTATCTGACTTTAAGGAGCTCTGGTAGTGTGGTGCTTACCAATCGGGCTACTAACCTCAAGGTCAGTGTTCGAAACTACCAGCTGTTTGTGGGAGAAAGAGGATGCTTTCTGCTTCTGTAAACATTTGCAGCTTCAGAATCCCTATATAGCATCACTGTGAGTTGCAGCTGATTCTATAGCACACCACCACCATAGTGTCACTAGGAGTATGAACCATCTTGAAGGCACTTACAACAACATATGTATACACACACACACAAAACCCATTTTGTTTCTGTTCTTAAAAGTGCCGTGGAGTTGGTTCCGACCCATAGCGGCCCTGTATAATGTTTCCAAGGAGCAGCTGGTGAGCTTGAACTGCCGACCTTGCAGTTCAAATGGCTTGACAGTCTGGTGCGTTAACCCACAGGGTCATGCCAGCACTCACTCATTCACACATTGTCTTTCTCTTTTTATATATATATGTACACACACAAGCACACATATATAGGTATTGTTGTTAAGTACATAAACATATATGCACATAGATACAGACGTATAAAACCCATTTTGTTTCTGTAGAGATCAGTGATTTCTTATGGGCAGGTGGAAATTTGCAGACGGTCAGCCTTTGAGTTGCTAAATGAAAGGTTGGACATTCGTGTCAACCTCGAGGTACCTCAGAAGAAAGTCCTGGCAATCAGCCACCGTAAACTGGTGCCCAGGCAGCTCTCCTCTCTCTCTCTTACACACACACACACACACACACACACACACGGGGTCGCCTCGCAGGTGGCGAATGGGGGATCTTGACTCTGTCTTCATCGTAGGTTCCTTGTCCTGGCAGGTTCTGGACGTCCCACGATGACCGCTTCCTGTACATGCTGATGGAGTTTGTCCCGGGCGGTGAACTCTTCAGCTACCTGCGGAACCGAGGCCGTTTCAGCAGCGGAGCGGGGCTCTTTTATTCGGCGGAGATTGTGTGCGCCATCGAGTACCTGCACTTGAAAGAGATAGTGTACCGTGACCTGAAACCTGAAAATATCTTGATAGACAAAGAAGGGCACATCAAACTCACCGACTTCGGGTTCGCCAAGAAGCTGGTGGACAGGTAAGGACAGCTGGTGCAGGGGGCAGCCGGTGGTCAGGTAAGTATGGCTCGGTGCAGAGGGGATAGTGGATGAAGGCCACGAAGGGCCGGATTCTGGGTTACACAGTGCAAGGACTGGTTCTTCACAGAGGACACCCTCACACCCCTAAAACCAGGACCTTGTTGTTGTTGGCTGCTGGCGAGCTGATTTCCAATTCCTGGTGACCCACCCCGTGTGACAAAAAAGCAGCACAGCTCCTTAGAGCTTCCTAGGCTGTGGTATTTCTGGGAGCAAGTGACCAGGACTTTCTTCTGCTGCACGTCTAAGGCAGTTTCGAACCTTGAAATTAATCAGAGTGCCTAATTCCGTATGTAAATACTGTTGTGTGCCATTGAGTCCATTGTGGCTCATAGTGCCCCCATGCGACAGAGCAAAACTGCCCTCTGTGGTCTCCTAGACTGTCACCTTTATGGAGGCAGATTGCCAGCTCTTTCTTCCCAGCTCTTTCTTCTACTACACCAACACTCGTTGGGTTTGAACTGTTGACCTTTAGAATAGCAGTTGAGGAATTAATCCCCCATGCTACCGTTCTGTGCGTTCACGTTGTTTCTGACTCGTAGTAACTCCATGTCGCAGAGCAGCACTGCCCCATAGAGATTGCTAGGCTACAACCCTATGGGAGATTGCCAAGTCCTTCTTCCGCTGCACGTCTAAGATGGGTTTCAGCATTTACTCCCCCATGTTAATGTTACGTGCCGTCCTGTTGATTCCGACTTATCGCGCCCACGCAGGACAGAATAGACTTGCTGCCACACTGGGTCTCCTACACTGTAACCTTTACGGAAACAGATTGCCAAATGTTTTTCCTGAGAAGCTGCTGAGTGGGTTTGAACTACCGACCTTGGGATCAGTATCTCATCAAGCAACAGTTTTGCCCCCAGGGCTCCTTGTGGTTCAGCCTCCCTCGTGTGCTGTGGTCTGGATTGTGTTTGTGATGTGGTGGGCCAGAACCCGCTCTTTCTACCCGAGATCACCACAGTGCCCATGGTGGGTTTCAGGACAAGGATGTCAGTTTTAAGGGTGAGCTAGTGTGGCACTGACTGCAGGGTAAGCACTGGACCGACCTCAAGGTTAGTTTGAACCACAAGATCGGCGGTTCAAAGCCACCAGCCGCTTCTTGGAAGCTCTGGCAGAGACACTATGAATCAGAACCGACTTGATGATAGCACTTAATAGCAACAAAACTGCAACCAAAAATAGTTGTGTAATGATAGAGATATGTATGATGTATTTGTAACTATTGTATGGTCTCAAGTGTGGCAACAGTAGGGAGGTGGGCCCAGGATCGGGCAGTGTTTCGTTCTGCTGTGCATCAGGTCGCTGTGAGTCTGTACCGACCCGATGGCCAATAACAACAACAAATGTGTCTGAATCAAAAGAGGGATGTATCAAGGTCTGATACATGCCTTATTAGAATGTCACAGAACTAATACATAAATATGAGATGGATTGGCCAAGTGGCAGCAAATGGAGTCAAGTGTGGCAGCAATAGTGAGGTTGGCCCAGGATCGGGCAGTGTTTCATTCTGCTGTGCATCAGGTCGCTGTGAGTCGGTACTGACTCGATGGCACCTAACAACAACAATAACATGTACTAGGGGACTTCAGAAATGTCATTGGAAAAATTCCATTATCTTTTCATTTCATTTTTCAATGGATTCCCACCCCCACCAACCTCCCTCATATATATGTGTATTTGCAAATATATATGGAATCCTGGTGTGGCGCTGTAGGGTGACCACTAGACCACAAGACCCTTTGAATCTCAAAATTGATGGTTCAAGCTTACCAGCTGCTCCTTGGAAACGTCCATACAGGGTTGCTATGAGTAGGAACCGATTTGATAACACTTAACAACCACAGTAGCTGTATAATGTATATTTATGTATAATATGTAAAGATGCATATAGATTTATAGAATATTTATATATGTATTTATACTCTATGTATTTTCATTTGTGTATGTATTTTGTGTTGGGACGAGTAGCTCTAACTTTGAAATAGTATAGTTGATATGGTTTTAGAACCATAAATAAATATTTTTTAAAGATTACTCACATATATATGAAGATGCTTCAGAATGTTTTTCTAAGAATTTTTTGAGGCCCCTTGGTATATATATGTATGTGTGTTTATTGGGAGCATGGTGGCTCTGTGGTATAAGTGCTGGACTGTGAACTACAAGGCCACCAGCTTGAGCCCACCAGCTGCTCCGTGAAAGAAAGATGGGGCTTTCTGTTCCTGTGAAGAATTGCAGCCTCGGAAACCCGAAACAGGGTCACTGCGAGATGGAACCGATTTGGTGGCACTTAACAACAATAACAACTTAACAAACAAACAATGTGTTTGTAGAAAAATCAAACTATATCCATGTATCTGTATAGCTTTATCATCTGTCTCTGTCTGTCTATCTATCTATCTATCTATCTATCTATCTATCTATCTATCTATCTATCATCTAATCTGTTAAATATCTATCATCACTTCTATTACATCTGTGTATCTATCTGTTTATCACAGCTGTCTGTCTTGTTTATCATCTATGTTATCTTTTATCTTTTATATCTATTATCTATCTATCTATCTATCTATCTATCTATCTATCTATCTATCTATCTATCTATGTCTCACCTATCACTTATCTTACCTGTCTATTATATCTTTCTGTCTGTCTGTCTATCTATCTGTCTGTCTATCTATCTATCTATCTATCTATCCTATCCTATCATTTATCTTACCTATTATATCTGTCTGTCTGTCTATCTCACCTATCATTTATCTTACCTATTATATCTGTCTATCTAACCTATCATTTATCTTACCTGTCTATTATATCTATCTGTCTGTCTGTCTGTCTACCTATGGATATAGAGATACAGAATCCTGTTGTGGCGTTGCAGGATAATGCGCTGGACTGTAAAGTCGGTTTGAATCTCAAGGTCGGTGGTACAAGCTTATCAGCTGCTCCTTGGAAACCCTACACAGGGTCACTATGGGTCGGAACCGATTCGACGCACTTCACAACAACAGCATTGAGGTGGGGGTTGGAAAGGC
>NW_006408964.1:165562-166608 GCF_000296735.1 Chrysochloris asiatica
GAGTGGGTTGTAACTCACAGTGACCCTATATAGGAGTTTCCAAGGAGCAGCTGGTGGGTTTGAACTGCTGATCTTTCAGCTGGCAGTCTGGTGCTTATCCTACAACGGCACACCAGGACTCCGTTGGAAACCCTATACTGGGTGCTATGGGTTGGATTTGACTTGGTGCTGGGGGGTCGGTGGGGTAATTATTAGAGACTCAGTTGCTCATACCCACCCAACAAATCCTTGGGGGAAATTGTTCATGATTTTCTCCTGGAATCATTATAGCTTTAGTCCCCTACAGGGCAGCTCTTCTCTGTCATGTGTACTCCTTCCTTATGAATTGAGAATCAGCTTGACAGTATTGATCAGCAACAAAATCTTGATAGCAAAACATTTGTGGTTTTAGCCATTTTTATACTGACATGTACAGTTCACTGACATTAAATACCTTCTCCTTATGTACGACTATCAACCTAGGCATTTCCAGAATTTCCTTATCACCTTAAACCGAAACTCCAGTGTCTCTCTTGTAACAGACATACCAAAAGGGGGTGGCTTTCACAAACAGAAGTTTATTTTCTCACAGTTTAGGGGTCGAGAGGTCTGAATTTAGGGTACTAACTAGCTCGAGGGAAAGATTTTTGTCTCTCCGTTGGTTCTTGGGGAAGGGCCTTGTCTGTCTTCAGTTTCTGCTTCCACGTTCCTTGGAGATCTCTTTGTGTCTTGGCATCAAGCTTCCTCTGGGTCTAGGAGGTTCTCAGGGTCCCTGCTTTCGACTCTTCTGTCTTGGTGGTACGGATGTTCCTCTCCTCCCTGTCGCCTACTTTTCTGTCCATTTTTCTCTTGTAAGATTAAAAGTGGGACTTGAGTCCAGATACACCCCACACGGATCCAAACGCTTTAACAGAACTCACAACATGTCCCAAAGCAGAGGATAATTCCTTTAGATCACACACTTGGAGGACATCCTCCCCAGACTAGGAATCACAATCCTTCCAAATTGACACCTGTTTTTTTGGGGGTGGGGACCAAACAATTCCATCCATGACAATTTGTTAATT
>NW_006408964.1:168024-169163 GCF_000296735.1 Chrysochloris asiatica
CACCATGAGTGGGATCTACTTATGAAAAATCATCCACTGAGAATCCTGTGGGGCACAGTTCTACTCTGACACACACGGGGTACCATGTTTGAGTTGACATCACTGGTTATTACTTGGCTGGTGCCAATGGTATAATATGTTTGGCTGTTCACTGAAAGGTAGGGGGTTTGAGTTTACCCAGAGGCTGCATGGAAGAAAGTCCTCACAGTCTCCTTTAGAAAATTCCGCCATTGAATCCTTGGTGAGTGCAGTTGAAGTCCACAGAGAGAGTTACAAGGGGCTTTTCCTGTCTCTTGGGTGTATTGAACAAGGTATTGGGACTTCCTGCCAAAGGTGGTTACTGTAATAAGGTATAAGGCTTTCTGCCTCAGCTCGGAAACTGGAAACTTGCACAGGTATAGGTCTGGGCCTCTCAGCTGCTGATGAAGCCAAAAAGGTAAGTGAAACTGCTCTATCTAATGCAGACACAATTACCTGCCTTCACCTGGTCTGATAATACCAGCGTAGATCTTGGCTTCTCGCTCGATCCCTACAACCCTGGTGCTGTTTGCTTTGTGAGCCAGCTGTTTGTCGTCATGTTGGGTTTGTCTCAGGACAACACCAGGTATAGCAGAAGGAAACACAGCCAATCTCTGCCCTGTCTACACCATTCTTGGTGTACTCAAAGCTGTGGTTGGGGTCACTGTGTGTTTGGACAGCCTTCCAACCTCAGTGGCTCACCTCCTATAGTCTGTCACATAGGACTCTGCTCCGTTCGTTCCCTACAGTTTTCATTGAATTTTCAGAAGTAGATCACCAGGCCATTGTTCCTAGTCTCACAGTGTTGGAAGCTCTGTGGAAACCTGTCTCCCATGGAGGACCCTGCTGGTATTTGAAATACTGGTGCTATAGCTTCCAGCACTCCCATCAGACAGATTCTGCTGCGTTCCACAGGGTTGTCCATAGGCTGAGTTCTCAGAAGTAGATCACCAGGCCTTTCTTCCTGTTCTGCTTTAGTCTGGAAGCTGCACTGAAACAGGACCCTGCTGGTATTTGAAATAGTGGTGCCATAGCTTCCAGCAGCACTCTAGCGATAGACAAGTGTCCTGTTGTGATCTGTAGAGTTTCCAATGGCTGATTTTCAGATGTGATCGCCAGGC
>NW_006408964.1:169380-171493 GCF_000296735.1 Chrysochloris asiatica
TTCCTGTGTAGGAGCTCTGCTGAAACTTTTCCCCCATGGGTGACCCTGCTGGTATTTGAAATACCAGTGGTAATAGCTTCCAGCACTCTATCAGACAGTGTTCTGTTGTGAGCCACAGCGTTTATCACTGGCTGATTTTCAGATATAGATTGCCAGTCCTTTCTTCCTTGTCTCTCTCAGTCTGAATGCTCCACTGAAGCTTGTCTTCGTGGATGACACTGCAGGTATCAGAAATACTGATGGCATAGTTTCCAACACTCTATCAGACCATGTTCTGTAGTAAGTCACAGGGTTTATCACTTGGATGATTTTCAGTTGTACGTTGCCAGCCCTTTTTTCCTAGTCTCTCGTCGTGTGGAAGGTCTGCCGTGGGTGCCCCACGGGGACTTGAAATACTGCCCACATAGCTTCTAGCACCCTGTCAGACAGTGTTCAGTTGTGAGCCTCAGGGTCTTGAGAGTTTGAATTTTAGAAGTAGATCCCTAGTTATTTCTGCCTAGTCTTAGCATGAACACTCCCCTGAAACCACTCCACCATGGACGACCGGCTGGGATCTGACATACTAACGACATAGCTTCCAGCACGCTAACAGACAATGTTATGCCATGATCGATGGGCTTTTCTATGGCTGATGTTCAGAAGTGATCACCAGGCCTTTCTTCCTGATCTTCCTGTATAGAAGCTTGACTGAAACCTCTCCCTCATGGGTGCCTTGCTGGTATTAGAAATACAGATGGCCTACCTTCCAGCACTACATCGGATCCACGGAGTTTTCATTGGCTGAATTTTGAGAAGTAGCTCTCCAGACTTTTCTTCCTTGTCTCTGTTTGTCTGGAAGCCTCACTGAAACTTGTCCTGCGTGGGTGACCCTGCTGGTCTTGGAAATACTGGTGGCATCTACTTGCAAGCGCTACGTAGGACAGTCTTCTGTTGTGGTCCATGAGGTTTTCACTGACTGAGTTTTGAGAAATTGATTTCCAGGCCTTACTTGCTAGTCTGTCAGAGTCTGGCTGACCCTGCTGCTGATGGAAATATAGCAACACACAGCCCCCACAGTATGCCACGTTGACAGACAGATGGGCGGTGAAAAATACAAGTGTTGTTGTTATTAAGAGCCATTGAGTCGCTTCCGACTCATAGCGGATCCTGTGTAGGGTTTCCGAAGAGCAGCTGGTGAGCTTGAACCAACAACCTTGCAGTTCCAACTGACTTTGTGGTCCAGCGCCTTAACCACGGTGCCACACTAGGGTCCCCTGAAACCTATTTATCATGTGCTCAGAAGTTGAGAGTGGAAATCGTATCTCTTCGTGGATCTTCATGAACATGCTTTTTTCCGTGTTCTTTACATAAAACTTGATGTACACAGTGTTCTTTCTGGCATCTGCATTCATTCTTTCCCCAGGAGAAGGTTTGTCCCTGTTTTCCTTGTGATGTGTGTTTGTCCAGTTCCATGTCACTCAGTAAGGGCTCTCCTGTGGTCCTGCGTCGCCACATTTGACGCTTCTCTTGGGTCTGAAAGAGGCAAGAAGCTCAGGTGAGGAGAAGTCTGCCCGTGAGCGCGGGCGTCACCGTTGTTCTTGGGCCTCCGCTGTCCAAGCTGATCTGGGCTCAGAGCTCCAAGGACGACTGGAAGTTTCTTATTCGTGAATTGTTATCTTTGGGTTTTCGTGTCTGTGTATCTGTCATGTAAGAGGCCTGATGCGGTGCAGCGGGTTAATGCGCTGGACTGCAAAGTCAGTTTGAACCCGAGGTTGGAGGTTCAAGCTCACCAGACGCTCCTCAGAAACTCTATACAGGCTCGCTGTGGGTTGGAACTGAGTTGATGGCACTTAACAACAACATCTGTAATATATTTCCATATCTGTCCATCCATCCATCCATCCATCCATCCATCCATCCATCCATCCGCACACTGTCTTATTCATATTCTTTTTTCTACTCATGCACTCACCCATTTATCCATTTATCCACATATTCAGTATCTGTCTGCTGTATTTCTACTAACCTACCTATTTACCTATTCACCTATCCATCCATCCATCCACCCACCTATCCATCCATCCATCCACCCACCTATCCATCCATCCATCTATCCATCCATCCATCCATCCAT